>NW_018128094.1:1663754-1679490 GCF_001952655.1 Monopterus albus
CCCGCTCCCTCTCACCCTCCTGCACAAGCTCAGGCTCCTTCCCCACCAGTGAGGTGACATTCCATGTCCCCAGGGCAAGTCTCCGTGTCCAGAGATCGGGTTGTCGGGGCCCCTGCCTTCGACTGCTGCCCAATCCACTGTGCACCAGCCCCTTACGGATCCTCCTGCAGGTGGTGGGCCCACGGGAGGACGTCCCCACGTCGCTCGTTCGGGCTGAGCCCGGCTGGGCCCCGTGAGGGGAGGCCCGGCCACCAGGCGCTTGCATTCGAGCCCCAACCCCGGGCCTGGCTACAGGGGGGGGCCCCGGCTGCGCCATGCCGGGCGACGTCACGGTCCTTGATTTTAATCTATTCATAAAGGGCTTTTGAACCACTCTTAGTCTGACCCGTCACCCAGGACCTGTTTGCTTTGGGAGACCCTACCAGGGACATATAGCCCTCGACAACATAGCTCCTAGGATCACTCGGGTACTCAAACCCCTCCACCACAATAAGGTGGCGGTTCAAGGAGGGGAACACAGTTTCAATGACAACTAAAGTTGCAACCTTTGTAATAATATTAATGACTGTGGCCTGCCTGAGGGACTTAAGAACTCAGACATGCACTGCTTTGACTTCATGACCAAGTGGTATCCTTCCCTGACAGAGGACACAGTGGAGAGCTGATCATATCAGTATCGCTTGCTGATCAACAGACCCAGAACTGTTGTTTTGTGACTGATTTGTTACACTGATCAAGAACAGATTTAAGACAAGCTTGCTGTTCATGTCAAATGATGTTAGAAACGTGAATTTCTCAGCTGACTAAAGTCATTACATTATAAAGTGCTGCTACACTTAGGCTACAAATCCTTCCCTTCTAACCCAGCAAGATTAAAATGAGTTCAGGAACCATCAAAACCAGGCCATAATTTTCATAATTTGAAGAGCAAGGACATCTGGCCTTTAATTCCATACATTATCGGAGGGCATAAAAGCCACTTGAGTGGGCACTAAGGCAGAGACAAATGACATGTATATGTACATACAGTAACTTGCAAATAAAACTGATTCAGCTCAAAGCTAAGATAATAGCTCTACAGCGATGGTTTCATTTGAAATAACACTGGCTTGGTTTGTTGCCGGGACAATATAAAAATACAAAGTTACAACAAAAACACTATAATGAAGAGGAAAAACAAGGAATGTGCACAAAAGAACAGAAAGTTAATGGCACAAGGTATGGACAAAAGACAAAAGTTTGTGACGTGAGCCCATGGAGGAGGTGTCTCCTGGATAGTATTGGTCTCAGATTTCTCTGTTAGGGATGAGGGAAAATGAGGGTTTTTAAATATAAATTTAATTACTCAGTGTTTTACATTATACACTCATTTTACCATGCTCCATTTATAAATCAAGATATAAGAATAATAAAGTGAACAATCATATAGATTGTGATAATATAAAATATTATACAACATCTGTAAAGTCAAAAATCTCTAATCATATAAGATGATTTTCTTAACATTTACTCATCAATGCCTCTTGGCTTAAATATTGCAGTTTAAAGTCTTACAAAAGAACAAAATCTAATTGAATAATTATAAAAATCATGGTTAAAAGTAATTTATACCATGAGATGACAGTTTTAATGCTCTATTTGAACAAACAGGGGGCTCCAACTCCACCATACACTTTGCTGGGAGGGTTTTGTTAAGTCTGGTTTTTCATATCTCAGCTAATAATAGACCAAGTGCAATCAGTTACACTGAACATTTTGAAATCCATCATTGGTCATTACTAAATAAGTTGCAAAAGATTTAACTTAGTTTATATGGATTTTGGAATCTGTATCCAAAACAAGTGTTTTCTATGAGAGGGAAGATGAGCCCTTGCTTGGTCTGTTCTGTGTCAGAGCTGACATGAGTTGTAAAAATGCCTTCTTTGGTGGGTTTAGGGTTTCTCTAGTGTTGTGTTCCACTACTGGAACCTAACGAGTGGTATACACCATACTTCCCTGAATCACTGCCGAGCATAGCCTCCAGGGTTGATGCGGACTATTGTGCTTGGTTTTTCCACTGTATTTTCTCTCTGTCGGTCTCTATTTAGAGGAGGAGAGGTTGCACCCTTCTCACACACACAGTTAGCTGTGTGTTTACACACCATGCTTGTAATGCTAGTGCTTGAGGTGCGAATTCCCTGCGACTGCTCTGCGTGTTCGCACACCCTTCCCCCTCGTGTTCCTATTACTCAATTTTAGTTCTACTCCTGTGGGTTCGCGAAATTTAGCTCCCAGAACACATCTCCAAAGTGGGCGGAGTGTAGTGGAAACAAACAGAACCTGTGATGAGCATTATTCAGCAAAATATGCTTCAGTAGGCAGTAGGTTCCTAAATTCTTCTATCTGTCCAGACCATTTTTGGAATTCTCTGTGGAATATATCAGATTTGGCTTTTTTTCTTCAGGTTTTTGTGTTCCATTCATTCATTCATTTTCTACCATTTAGTCCCTGAACAGGGTCACCGGGCGGGGGGGGGGGGATACTCGACGCCGGCGTAGTGCTGCAAACTCCACACAGAAAGGTCCCGGGGGGACCCAGAATAATAAAGTGAACAATCATATAGATTGTGATAATATAAAATATTATACAACATCTGTAAAGTCAAAAATCTCTAATCATATAAGATGATTTTCTTAACATTTACTCATCAATGCCTCTTGGCTTAAATATTGCAGTTTAAAGTCTTACAAAAGAACAAAATCTAATTGAATAATTATAAAAATCATGGTTAAAAGTAATTTATACCATGAGATGACAGTTTTAATGCTTTATTTGAACAAACAGGGGGCTCCAACTCCACCATACACTTTGCTGGGAGGGTTTTGTTAAGTCTGGTTTTTCATATCTCAGCTAATAATAGACCAAGTGCAATCAGTTACACTGAACATTTTGAAATCCATCATTGGTCATTACTAAATAAGTTGCAAAAGATTTAACTTAGTTCATATGGATTTTGGAATCTGTATCCAAAACAAGTGTTTTCCCAGGGGCCCGAACCTGGAACCTTCTCGCTGTGGGGCTAACCACTGCGCCAGCGTGCTGCCCTGTGTTGTTCCAATGCAAACAAAAGAAATAAACATGAGAATACCAAAGAATTTATGATTGCAACAATTTCCTCGGAGAAGCGGTGTGTTCTCATACAGAAATGCAGGAGTTCCAATATTTTTGGCCATGACTGTATGTATGAGTGTTTGGCGTTGTGTTTGCATAGCATCTTAAATGTTGCCATCATGTGATTTCTGTACGCTAACTGCAACAAGATCTTTTGAACAGGACTCATTTGAAGCCCATCTTGGAAGTAAATGAGGAGTATCTTACCATGATATTAGTTCATTGCTTTGTTTATTCTCTTCCTGAGTATTTGTTCTTCTGGGCTGACCATCTTCCTCTAGGCATAGACAAAAAACATATGAACAAAGTTACATATGCATCTCCAATAAATAAATCATGTTTTTTTTTATCAGCCCAAATCTCAGAACCTTCACATTAATCAAGCGTTAAGGTTATGTTCCACCAGACAACAGATATGTATAAAAACAAACAAAGATTGCTTCTTCATTCATTTTTAGAGTCGAGTAGAGTAGGTACTTCATTGATCCCACAGTGGGGAAATTTCTGTGTTACAGCAGAAATAGAGAACAACCAACATAACACTATAAGAACAGACACATAAGAACAGAATGTCATAAAAACACGGAAAAGAACACGAGGACACAGCTGCTGTAACACAATTAACACAAAGCAAGTGTGGTCACAAGTACAATAAACCACACCTGACCACAACCAGCTGTGGCCATGCGTGTGGTCAAAGGTGAAAAAAACAAAAGTCTTAATAGTAAATCTTGGATTAAGAACAACTACACATCACACCCTAATTTATTAATTTCCTTCTATTACGCACTTAGGTCTTTGGTATTTCTCAAACTGTTCTGGTGTCAAAGGTGATAAAAAGCACTGTTTTACAACCCCAAACCAGAAAAATTTGGGACAGTATGTAAAATCAAAATTAAAACGGAAAATAGTTGTGTGGAAATCATCTGTGTCCTGTATTACACTGAAAACAAACACAGCAGCACATTATTTGATGTGATGCCTCATCAATTTTATTCTTTGTTCAAAATAAAACACTTCAATTCTGATGCTGCAACACATTCCAAAAAAGTTGGGACACTAAAGAATTTACCATAGTGTGAGTTTCCATTCATCTTCACAACACTTAAAAGACATTTAGGGACCGAGGACACCAAGTGATTGTGTGTCAGGTATAATGTTGTCACATTCTTTCTGCAAACAAGTCTTAAGGTGTGCAACAGTCCTGAGTCTTTGTTGATGCAATTTGCATATGAAAATGCACCACACATTCTCTACTGGAGACAGGTCAGGACTGCAGGCAGGCCAGTCCAGCACTCACTCGCTTTTCCTCCATAGCCAGGCCTTGCTAATGTGCAGTACAAGTTTTGCATTGTCTTTTTGAAATATGCATGGGTGTTCCTGTGTCGTCTTGAAGGCAGCATATGTTGCTCCAAAATCTCTATGTATTTTTCAGCATTAATGGAGCTGTCACAGACATGTAAGTTACCTTTGCCAAGGGCACTGACACAACCCCAGACCATGACAGACCCTGGCATTTCGACTTGTTGCTGATAACAGTCAGAATGGTCCTTTTTGTCTTTGTTCCAGAGCACATGGTGTCCATTCCTTCCAGAAAAGACCTGAATTACTGATTCCTTTGGCCACAATACATGCTTCCCCTGTGTGATGGTCCATCCCAGATGCCTCGAAGCCCAGAGCAGTCAACTGTGCTTCACCAGGGACATCCTGTCTCAAAGTGATGCTGAAAAACTGGTCCATGCATTTGTTACTTCCAGGCTGGACTACTGTAACTCTTTACTATCAGGATGTCCCAATAATTCCCTACAATGCCTCCAATTAATCCAAAATGCTGCAGCCAGAATACTGCCAGGAACTAGCAAGAGCGATCATATCTCTCCCATATTAGCTTCTCTCCACTGGCTCCCTGTAAAATTCAGAATAGAATTTAAAATCCTTCTCCTAACATACAAAGCCCTTAATGACAAGGTTCCATTGTATCTTAAAAACCTCATATCACCTTATGATCCCAAAAGAACACTTCGCTCTCAGAGTGCAGGTTTACTTGTGGTTCCTAGAGTCCACAGAAGTAGAATGGGAAGCAGAGCCTTTAGCTATCAAGCTCCTCTCCTATGGAACTAACTCCCAGTCTCAGTTCAGGACTATATGTACTGTATATATGTGTGTGTATATACTGCATATACAGTGCCTTGCGAAAGTATTCGGCCCCCTTGAACTTTGCGACCTTTTGCCACATTTCAGGCTTCAAACATAAAGATATAAAACTGTAATTTTTTGTGAAGAATCAACAACAAGTGGGACACAATCATGAAGTGGAACGAAATTTATTGGATATTTCAAACTTTTTTAACAAATAAAAAACTGAAAAACTGGGCGTGCAAAATTATTCAGCCCCCTTAAGTTAATACTTTGTAGCGCCACCTTTTGCTCCGATTACAGCTGTAAGTCGCTTGGGGTATGTCTCTATCAGTTTTGCACATCAAGAGACTTAAATTTTGCCCATTCCTCCTTGCAAAACAGCTCAAGCTCAGTGAGGTTGGATGGAGAGCATTTGTGAACAGCAGTTTTCAGTTCTGTCCACAGATTCTCGATTGGATTCAGGTCTAGACTTTGACTTGGCCATTCTAACACCTGGATATGTTTATTTGTGAACCATTCCAATGTAGATTTTGCTTTATGTTTTGGATCATTGTCTTGTTGGAAGACAAATCTCCATCCCAGTCTCAGGTCTTTTGCAGACTCCATCAGGTTGCCTTCCAGAATGGTCCTGTATTTGGCTCCATCCATCTTCCCATCAATTTTAACCACCTTCCCTGTCCCTGCTGAAGAAAAGCAGGCCCAAACCATGATGCTGCCACCACCATGTTTGACAGTGGGGATGGTGTGTTCAGGGCGATGAGCTGTGTTGCTTTTACGCCAAACATAACGTTTTGCATTGTTGCCAAAAAGTTCGATTTTGGTTTCATCTGACCAGAGCACCTTCTTCCACATGTTTGGTGCGTCTCCCAGGTGGCTTGTGGCAAACTTTAAACGACACTTTTTATGGATATCTTTAAGAAATGGCTTTCTTCTTGCCACTCTTCCATAAAGGCCAGATTTGTGCAGTATACGACTGATTGTTGTCCTATGGACAGAGTCTCCCACCTCAGCTGTAGATCGCTGCAGTTCATCCAGAGTGATCATGGGCCTCTTGGCTGCATCTCTGATCAGTCTTCTCCTTGTATGAGCTGAAAGTTTAGAGGGACGGCCAGGTCTTGGTAGATTTGCAGTGGTCTGATACTCCTTCCATTTCAATATTATCGCTTGCACAGTGCTCCTTGGGATGTTTAAAGCTTGGGAAATCTTTTTGTATCCAAATCCGGCTTTAAACTTCTCCACAACAGTATCTCGGACCTGCCTGGTGTGTTCCTTGTTCTTCATGATGCTCTCTGCGCTTTAAACAGACCAAAAAATTACAGTTTTATATCTTTATGTTTGAAGCCTGAAATGTGGCAAAAGGTCGCAAAGTTCAAGGGGGCCGAATACTTTCATAAGGCACTGTATGTATGCCGTGGATACTGTATAGTACTGTATAATATTAACTAGTGCTGTCAAGTGATTAAAACATTTAATTTAAAAGCATGATTGTCCATTGTTAACTCACAATTAACCACAAACTAATCTCACTTTATGTTCTGGGGTGGGCAAACTACGGCCCGCGGGCCACATCCGGCCCGTTGGTCCTTTTAATCCGGCCCGCCAAAGATACAGGATTGCCCAAATCAAATCATATCATAATTATGACTGCATTCATTTGACCTTGTCCTGTAATGCCTGGCGTTCCACCAGGTGGCACGGTGATACATTGACTTGATTTGAACGCAAGAACGGACGGCTACTGCTCAGAGGCTGGCAGCTAGTTTGCAGGCTCAGCAAAACACCTTAATCCAACAAACTGCCATCCAAGAATCAAGCATGAAGGCAGGTTATTTGCTGGCATTCAAATTAGCAAAGACCAGCAAGCCTTTCTCCGAAGGGGAGTTTCTCAAAGAGTGCATGGTAGAAACAGCAAGTACCTTGTGTCCTGAGAGCAAGAACAAATTTGAAAAAATTAAATTGTCATGCAGGACAGTGACTTGCCGTGTTGAGCTAATTGATGAAGACTTAGCTAGCAAGCTAAACAAAAAAGCAGAGTCATTTACATTATATTCCTTGGCACTGGACGAAAGTAATGACATAAAGGACACCGCTCAGCTTTTAATTTTTATCAGAGGGATTAATGACAATTTTGAGATAATGGAGGAGTTTTTGGCCATGGAATCCCTAAAGGGGAAAATGCGGGGAGAGGACTTGTATGACAGTGTCAGTGGTCATCGAGAGGCACAAGCTACCTTGGAGTACGCTTGCCAACATTAACACATCGCCAAATCTGACTGGAAAAATGTTAGGCTGCTTGAAAGAATCCAGGAGAGGGTGAAAGAGGACAACCCTAAGCAGAAGGTAATTTTCCTACACTGTATAATCCACCAGGAAGCACTGTGTAAATCTGTATTGCAGCTTGACCACATAGTGAAGACAGTTGTAAAGCTCGTTAACTTTATTCGAGCAAGGGGACTTCAGCATCGTTAGTTTATTAAGTTTCTTGAAGAAACTGACGCTGATCACTAGGACTTGCTTTATCACTCTAATGTCCACTGGTTAAGTTTGGGGAAAGTATGTCAACAAGTGTGGGAGCTCAAACAGGAGCTTAGCTCATTTTTGGAGCTACCTGAGAAAGCTGATGATTTTCCTGAGCTGAGTGACACAGATCGGCTTTGTGATTTAGCTTTTGCTGGGGACATACTGATACATATGAATGAGTTGAACGTGAAGCTACAAGGGAAAGATCAGTTTGTGCACGAAATGTTCACAAACGTCAGAGCCTTCAAAACCAAGCTAGCTTTATTCTCAAAGCAAATGTCAAATAAGTCATTCGCTCATTTCCCCACACTGGCTATGGTGAAAGAGGCCCCTCGACATGTGAAAAATTAAAAGAAATCACTGGACAACCTGCATGGAGAATTCTGCCATCGGCTCTCCGAATTTGGAAAAATTGACAAGTCACTTCAACTGGTGTCATATCCCTTCACACAAAACCCTGAAACGGCGCCACAGGAGTTGCAGTTGGAACTGATTGATCTCCAATGTGACGCCGTCTTAAAGGAGAAGTTCAGCTCTCTTAAACTGGATGAGTTTTATGCTTCATTAAGTGCAGCCAAATTTCCAAACATCCAGAAGATGGCACATTTTAACTTCACTACATTTTAGAAGCAAATATTGTACTTTTTTACTCTAGTACATTTATTTTGTAACTTTAGTTACTAGTTACTTCTCATAACCAGATTAATAGAAAAAATACAGTATAAGACCTCAGTGATCTATGGTGAAATTCACAAGCTACTCAGCAGTATTTCAAATTAAATTCTTATAAACTAGCTCCTTCTTTGCCAGCTGCAGCATTAAATGCAATGTACACATTAATGCATCAGTAATTATAATACAATATAAAGGAATGTGAAATGTGTCATTCTGCAATAATGAGTACTTTTAGTAATTTATGTTTTGATACTAATACTTTCGTACTTTTACTTAACATTTTTTAATGCAGTACTTGTAACAGGGTGTTTTTACACTGCTGTATTGCTGCTTTTATGTAAGTGAAGGATCTGACTACTTGTTCCATCACTGGTTCTAAATGCACCTTAAAGGGATCCCAAGGTAACTGTGATTACCATACTCCAGTGAGCGCAACCGTGTTTGTCTATCCCAACGCCTCCTCCACTGTAGCTTTCTCGTCTTCATACAAGTTGTGTATCTTGGTTACAGTGGTGCCTCTCAAAAAAAACCTCATATAAGGATAAGGATAATCACCTCTATTGGCCAAGTATGTTACCGTCCCTGGTAGGCTGGTGGTTAATGTGCAACACTCTCGCCGTGGCGCCCCGGGTTCGAATCCCGGTTGCGTCAGGAAGGGCATCCGGTGTAAAACACGTGCCAAATGTCAACATGCGAGTCGTCAGTGTGATGATTTGCTGTGGCGACCTCTAAACGGGAAAAGCCGAAAGTGACTTTCTATTGGCCAAGTATGTTACACACAAGGAATTTATTTCTGGTACAGAACCGATGGCAGCCATCTGCGGCGCCACCTCAACCGATGGCTCTAACCATCAGGGGAAACCTTCTGGTTGGGAGACGACTGCTCTACCCACCACACCACTGTCTCCTCCCCAATTTGACTGCAATGTGAATTATTTCAAGCAGACCCTGGTTCTCCACAATGTTAATCAGCCTGCAAGATGTAGCCACCCATTTAGATATCACTGTAGAAAGTTTGTTGCTTGTATAATTGTCCAGGCATCTCCATTGCAAACTGTCTCGCATGGTCTGCCTTTGGCGTGGAGGAAAGCTTTCTGCATCAGCTGTGTGCTTGGCTAGTCTGTTGTATTTGAGACTCAACAGACTCCGTTGTTAACTCGATTCACATCGACAAGAAATGCAAATAACTTTGATCTTGTTAAGAGAACCATCTGGCAGGGCTTAGAAGCTGAACTTACCATTCAAAAGACCTTTTCTTTATCCATTTCTGCTAATTTCAGTTGCTGCATTGCTTCCTGATTTCACAAACTACAGGGCAGGCCCAGGATCAAAATCACATAATATGCGTGCGTTAGTTGCATGTCAAAAAACGTTGTGGCATTAAAAGAAACTTGCATTAACTCATTATTACTGCATTAACTTTTACAGCCCTAATTATAACCCTAGTAGCACAGTGAAGGAGGGTAGAAAGGTACTCAGCATATTATATCTTCTGATATTTCAATGCACCATAATGAGTAGTGAGGCTGAACAGGGATATGACTGACAGACATCTTAGTAACTGCAAGCAAACGGGGGCCTGAGCCGCCCTGTTGCACAGAGAATATTATTTAACTGTATGAGTGGTTTCTAGTCAACAGGATCACCTTTGTTTGTACCCATGCAATGGTGCCTCTGAAAGGATTGAGAATTAATGAAATTATTGACACGCATTCTATGATAGGTTTGGTGGCCTCCCTCCCTGTACCTTTCCACAGGTATCCCTGGCTCTGCAGCTCCACATTTCTGATGAGCAGTCACTAGCCACATCAACCTGCCCATTGTTTCTGTTTGTTGTTGTGTTTGTTGTATCCTCATGCTTTTCTTTTCTCTCTCCTCTATCCACTCACCCCACCAGGTTTAGGCAGAAAGCCACCCTCCAAGAGCCTGGGTCTGTCAGTTAAAGAGAGTTGGTTGTTGGGTTTTCCCTATACTAGTCTAAGGTCTAGACCTTATTATGTAAAGTGTCCAGAGACGATTGTTGTTGTGAATTGGAGCTATACAAATTAATTTAATTGAAAAAATTGAATTCATGCATTGTAAAGCAGTGATGGTAAAGCAGTTAGATAGAGTACATATAGGTTTTTGCTAACTGTTACTTTGACATCAAAAATTAATTTTATCTACTAAGGTGAGGTAGTAAGCCAAAGTAGCCAACAACAGTACAACTACTTGCACTTCCCATGCTTAGCTCTCAAATTCAACATTATGCAAGTGGGTCTGGTGCTTGTAAGAATGACACAGATGTATGTACACAGAAGACGATATAATTAAAATAAGACTACACTCTACATAGGAGGAGCAAGGCAAATCTACAGCAAATGACTTGCCAAATCACATTTCATGACATAAGACACAAAAAAACCCACATAGGATTATCTCACTTCACAGAGTTTTTAGGCACAGCTGCAATGCTTCTCAGGTAAGCAACTGCGCTTATTTTACTTTTCATTTTGTGAATTAAACTTGAGATGTAGCTCAGTGATTAGTTCTGTCTCCTCTGAATGGATGGATAAAAAAAATGTACTGGAGGGGTGTTAGGCTACAAAGCAACATCTGAACCTTGAAGGTAGACCGGTTAGGAACCACTGATCTATGGCATAGCAAGACAAAACAAAAATGATTTACACTGAGTGGGTGACATGCATTTCTTACCATTGATGTTTCCCTCTACATCGTCAAGAAGATTAGCTGTAGAGTTGGCTGACCCCAATCTGGAAAGAAGCTTAGTTGAGAACAACACAGACTCATTGAAGTAGACAAACACATCACTGTTATGGTTGATCATGTATGTGAGCACCAGCAACCTCAACAACAATGGTATTGATAGAGTACTGAAGTGTTCTAAATAGATGATCTAAGTCATTAAAGGTGTAAATGCATCCTCAAGGGTCATGATTCTGCTTTTCTCTATATGGATTTCAGTTTCTGCACAAGCAGTGAAAAAACAAATACTGTAGCACTAAGACAAAACAATATGCATGTCCCTGATCACTGCACTCATTGAGGACAAGATATTAAATTGTGTTAATGCTGAATTACTTGACATTAATGAATTAAAGAATTTCTGCATTTTAAATTGCACATGATCATGGTAAATAAAACAGATTTTGCGACTACTACTACCTTACAACAACAAAAAAGGATAATGTGACCATGGTGAACCAAAGGATACAAATGGTGCTTCAGGAACGTCCTCCTTTTTGACCTTCTCCGCTTTGTCCTTTCTGAGAATGTCCTGGCAATTTCAAATAGTTTCTTTCTCGTTGCTGAAGGTGAGAAAATATCCTAGGTCATTAACTATACTAAACAAGGACATTAAAGTAGGGGTGTAAGGATAAATAGATTAAGGGTGCTTCATTCACTACAGGACAATCAAGTCACTGTAAAATTTCCTTGGTTTGGTATACGCAAACAATTGCTGTCAGAATAGTCTGTTCATGGTTAAGTACTGATGGAAATTCTAGAGCATGAGTTTTATCCATAAAGTTTTGGTACCACAGCAATTATCTGTCAGCTATAAAATGCCAGTATGGTGAGCCCCAACTACATCCATGGGTGTACTTTGCATGAGGTGAAGGCCTCGCTTTCATAAATCTTTTTTTTTATTTTTTTATTTACAAAAGACTGAAAAATGCCTAAAAGCAACCAGTGGTATGATGAACAACCAACCAATTGAAAAACCCAGAGTTAAAGTTTTAAAAGCTGCTGAGCAAAAAAATAACAAACCCTAAGCTTTAAGAAGACAAAAGTGGATCAGATATAAGGCATAAGTAGGAACAACATGGAAACAGGGATTCTGACACACTACATGTCTATGCGCAGCAGCCATCTTTTTCTGTTTGCAGGTGCAGGTGACCAGAGAAATACAGGAGATAAAAACGAGTTTGCAGTTTACCCAGCGAGAAGTGGATGTGATTAAAGCTGCCATGGGTGAACAGAAAATACAAACCAAGGAGACGAGGAATGACGTCTACAAAACCTGTGAGAGTTTAATAGCTATAACGGATAAAATGGAATATTTGGAAGCACAGTCCAAGCGAAAAAACGTGATCTTTGAGGGAATCAAGGAGACAGCTGGAGAAAGTTGGATGGAAGCGGAATGTAAAGTGAAGGAGATTCTAAAGAATAAACTGCAAATTCATCAAGAAATTGAGATGGAGCGGGCTCACAGAGTCGGGAAACCTTCTGATCGTGGTCCGAGGGCGGTGATGGTAAAGTTGATGAAAGAGAAAGATAAGGCACACATATTGCAACAAGCAAAGAAGCTTAAAGGATCTAATATTTATATAAATGAAGATTACACCGAGTCTGTGAGGAGGGGAAGAAAGGGGGCCATGAGTGAGGATGCATTGAGAGCAGTAGTCATTTATGAGCTATCACATCCCTTTATCAGAAACTAGTAGGTGATTGGATGTTTAAGGTGAAGGATCAAAAGAAAGGTCTCTTGTCTGAATACGCACATTTTCTCAGTTCCAATTTACTCCCATGTTCTTTTTGCACATCTTACTTGGGGCGGCACAGTGGAGCAGTGGTTAGCACTGTGGTCTCACAGCACCCTAGGTGTGTGTGTGTGGTTGTCAGCCTTGTGATGGACTGGTGACCTGTCCAGGGTGTACCCCGCCTCTCAGGTTTACAGCGGACACTTTTACAGACCGAGACGACGTCTTCTACAGCTGAAACATGGATACGTTTAAGGGAATTGGAATTTACCCCATTTTCTTATATCCCATAAGAGCAGATAATTGGTTTTAAACACACAATATTCATCAGATTTTGTTTTAGGTTTTAGATTTACTTCTGAGATCAATTCTCAAGCACAACAAAGATAAATCCTTCTCTGATGCATCTGAATTAGCCTAGGAATGTTACTATTACATTAGTACTGTTGGACATATAACGGGCTTTGCTCTTCTAGGGCGGCTTTCCAGAACATCTGGAACCTGACTGCGGTGATTTGCCAAACCGTTGCCTTAAATATTACTGTTTGTTGAAGCATTATCACCAACTTTAATTTGAATTTAGCAACCTGGTCCAAAACAAGAACAAATTGAGAGCAATAGAATGTCCACATATTTTGGGCCATTTAGTGTATCAATAAAATGTCCAGTTTAATGTCTCAAGTCACTTGTGCTTAATAAAGATAGTTTACAGCTTTTATTACCGTCTCATTGTGGCACAACACAAACCAAGTTGTTACCAGCAAATTAACAGTTTGACCTCTTGGATCTCAGGGACGCTCTTGTTAGATGACAACCTGGCTGAGGCTAACCATCCCTACAGTGACGACGACGATGTGCTGAACGAGGCAGAGGTGAACGGGAACTGGACGCCCCAGGAAAAAGCGCTCCATGAGGCGCGGCTCAAAGCCAAAGCCAAGCGCCGCCTGCGCAAGTCCTCATCCCGCAACTCAGCCAGTGAGTCCCTTTCTGAGTCGGGAGAGGTGGCAGGAAGTGACCCACACAGCCCAAAGGGCAAAGTCAACACCAATGACCGCAAATCCAGAACGGGCAAGGGCAGGGGCCTTCCAAAAAAAGGTACAGTTTGCAGACACAGGTTTAAAGGCAGAGTAACACATTTTATACGGCACGAAAGAAACTTTAGTTTTGTAATTCAGAGGAGCGTTGAAGACGTAGGCTTCCTTTAGGTTACAGCTTCAACTGCCAGAGTGGGAAGGAAAACGGCTCGGATCATGAAACGCTGAGAAACTCTTGGTATCTGTTTTGTACATATGCACCGTATGTTGATAATGGCAACAGTTTGGTTGAAAACGTGTGTTTAATGACCCGTTTTAAATCAGTCCACAAGTTTTATTAATAAGCTAACCTTTTGGTCTGCAGGCGGGGCAGGTGGTAAAGGAGTCTGGGGGGCTGCTGGGATGGTTTATGAAGATGAAGAGCCTGATGCACGGGACCCCAACTATGATGAATCTTCCCAGGTGAGTGAGCATGGCGACCTGCGTCTCTTTTTCTGATGCTTGTGGTTCAGGGTGGAAATTATTTATTTGCTGATTTAACCCCACCCCACCCCACTACTCCTTTTAATCTTTTAAATTTTTTCTTCCCCTATTTATTCATCTACTACATCTTCATATGCACAAACCAAATGTAAAACCTGTTGTCTCTTTTATAAATGTCTGTCGTCTTCATTGTTGTCTTCTGTCCTGCAGTGTGCTGTTTTGTGTTGTGTAAAATTCCAAGATAACACAGTCATAAAAATTATGTTTAACTATCACACGAGACAAAGAAAAGCCGTGTCCTCACATTTGAGAATGGATGTTGTTTTTCTCCCTTAAAAATTACTTGCATTTATTATCAGAAAAGTTTGAGACGAGTTTGTCAATCACCAGACCTCATCATTTATTGTTTCTACATTAAAGAGAGTTTCTTTTTTGATGCAGTGAAAATCTTTGAGTCAGAATATCACCATTACTTGAGCATCAGCAGTCTGTTCTCACACACAAACCCCTGTTGCTTCTTTTTCCAGCGATGAATACGCATCGTCAGAACAGGTTAGTTTATCACTGTTGTTGCTGGTCAGGCCCGTTGAGCGGAGCAGCGTTTTGCCCACTGATCAAAGCTCGGCGTCCTATTGGATCTCGCCTTTTGTGTCTCTTGTCAAACAAATGTGCTGATATCGAAGGGCTGCTGCTGGGATGCACTGAATATAAAAGATGCTTTGCTCTGTGAATCAGATATGCAAACCATTAACCCATGTTTTTCATTTATTTGGACAGCTGAGAGAGGAGAGTGACAAACAACATCGTTCAAAGGTTTGTGAGCTACAAACCTACATTTAAACTCTCAGTAAATAAGATGTCACACACTCAGCTCCAGGGTTAGGGTCATGGGTAAATATTTGAAATGAGCTAAAGCAGGAAAATGGCCTTACATAACCCTGAAGCTGTAAAATAAGGATTTCAGTTCACCCAGAAAGAGACTGGCTGGGTGAGTGCTGTTGATTTTCTCTGCTATGTGTCAGCAGGCTGAAAGCCATTGACTTTTCTTGAGTCACAGTTTTAAAGCCCCTCCTTGAACCGCCACCTTATTGTGGTGGAGGGGTTTGAGTACCCGAGTGATCCTAGGAGCTATGTTGTCGGGGGCTATATGTCCCTGGTAGGGTCTCCCAAGGCAAACAGGTCCTGGGTGACAGGTCAGACTAAGAGCAGTTCAAAAGCCCTTTATGAATAGATTAAAATCAAGGACCGTGACGT
>NW_018128094.1:1680570-1687071 GCF_001952655.1 Monopterus albus
TAGCATTTGTTGGATATGTGTAAAATTATGTGTGTTGACATATCAACTGTCTTTACATGCTTGAAAGAATAAATCAAATCAAATCAAATCAAAATCAAAGTTTGGGGGTTTTGTTCAGCACCTTTCAAAACTGTACCTCTGGGTTCTTTACCTTGTGTGTAGTGCATTCTACCGCACAGCAGCGTTTAGGCATTTTTCTACATTATTCTTAGCAGTTGCCACTGAAGAGTGTGATGTTATTTACTAAGTCAACAATAGGTTACAGACTCTATCCAAACGCATTCATAGTCATTTCTAGATACATCTCTCTCTGCTACACTGTCAACTTTTTATCAGCTCATCAACTGCCGCACCAGAGAGTTCCCCCTTCTCAGCACATCAGACCACAACCTGGTACTTCTCAAAACCACCATTGCCTTTTTGTCATTTAAACTTTTGGTTTAAATAATAAACAATACCAGTATTGGGTATCCAGTCCAATTCTACCCTCTAGTATTTGGACTCATAAAGGTTGTCCAACATTATGCACCCGTTCCACTTAACAGCAACATTACATTAACCTCAAGCTGATTGAGCAGGTCATTAGGAGGAGGAAAAGAAATTTCAGCGATTTAGGGATATCTTAACATAAGTGTTGACTACTGCTGCAAAACTGTTGAGCTACAAGTACTTCATTACTGTACTTAAGCACATTTTTCACATATCGGTTCTTTACTCAAGTAGATTTAATTATGGCTATTTAGACTTTTACTCCACCATACAGTGCCTTATGAAAGTATTCGGCCCCCTTGAACTTTGCGACCTTTTGCCACATTTCAGGCTTCAAACATAAAGATATAAAACTGTAATTTTTTGTGAAGAATCAACAACAAGTGGGACACAATCATGAAGTGGAACGAAATTTATTGGATATTTCAAACGTTTTTAACAAATAAAAAACTGAAAAATTGGGCGTGCAAAATTATTCAGCCCCCTTAAGTTAATACTTTGTAGCGCCACCTTTTGCTGCGATTACAGCTGTAAGTCGCTTGGGGTATGTCTCTAACAGTTTTGCACATCAAGAGACTGAAATTTTTGCCCATTCCTCCTTGCAAAACAGCTCAAGCTCAGTGAGGTTGGATGGAGAGCGTTTGTGAACAGCAGTTTTCAGTTCGTTCCACAGATTCTCGATTGGATTCAGGTCTGGACTTTGACTTGGCCATTCTAACACCTGGATATGTTTATTTGTGAACCATTCCATTGTAGATTTTGCTTTATGTTTTGGATCAGTGTCTTGTTGGAAGACAAATCTCCGTCCCAGTCTCAGGTCTGTTGCAGACTCCATCAGGTTTCCTTCCAGAATGGTCCTGCATTTGGCTCCATCCATCTTCCCATCAATTTTAACCATCTTCCCGGCCCCTGCTGAAGAAAAGCAGGCCCAAACCATGATGCTGCCACCACCATGGTTGACAGTGGGGATGGTGTGTTCAGGGTGATGAGCTGTGTTGCTTTTACGCCAAACATAACGTTTTGCATTGTTGCCAAAAAGTTCGATTTTGGTTTCATCTGACCAGAGCACCTTCTTCCACATGTTTGGTGTGTCTCCCAGGTGGCTTGTGGCAAACTTTAAACGACACTTTTTATGGATATCTTTAAGAAATGGCTTTCTTCTTGCCACTCTTCCATAAAGGCCAGATTTGTGCAGTATACGACTGATTGTTGTCCTATGGACAGAGTCTCCCACCTCAGCTGTAGATCTCTGCAGTTCATCCAGAGTGATCATGGGCCTCTTGGCTGCATCTCTGATCAGTCTTCTCCTTGTATGAGCTGAAAGTTTAGAGGGACGGCCAGGTCTTGGTAGATTTGCAGTGGTCTGATACTCCTTCCATTTCAATATTATCACTTGCACAGTGCTCCTTGAGATGTTTAAAGCTTGGGAAATCTTTTTGTATCCAAATCCGGCTTTAAACTTCTCCACAACAGTATCTCGGACCTGCCTGGTGTGTTCCTTGTTCTTCATGATGCTCTCTGCGCTTTAAACGGACCTCTGAGACTATCACAGTGCAGGTGCATTTATACGGAGACTTGATTACACACAGGTGGATTCTATTTATCATCATTAGTCATTTAGGTCAACATTGGATCATTCAGAGATCCTCACTGAACTTCTGGAGAGAGTTTGCTGCACTGAAAGTAAAGGGGCTGAATAATTTTGCACGCCCAATTATTCAGTTTTTTATTTGTTAAAAAAGTTTGAAATATCCAATAAATTTCGTTCCACTTCATGATTGTGTCCCACTTGTTGTTGATTCTTCACAAAAAATTACAGTTTTATATCTTTATGTTTGAAGCCTGAAATGTGGCAAAAGGTTGCAAAGTTCAAGGGGGCTGAATACTTTCATAAGGCACTGTATCCAAGTGCAACTATCTATATTTCTAGTCCACTACATTTCTAATCAAAGTTGGGTTACATGTTACAATCACATTGCTTTACAATTTTTGCAATAGAGCACTGTTATTGAAGCTGGCAATTCCAGTCTCCAATGCAACACCAGAGCATGGGATCAAAATTATAACAGCCATTAAGGGTAAGAATCTTTGGCAAACTCATGATTTGATTCAGATTCCTGGCATCATGATTTGATTCGGAATGATTTTTGATTCAAAAGCGATTTGATTCAGCTTAAAAACCTGCTAACAAGCAGTATGTAAAGTGCTTGAAAGTATAAGTACTGTTGCACCTCTACATGAAAGGCTCATTGAGCTATTTGAGAAATACTAGTAGTACTGTAAGGAGCCTTACATTTGCCCATATGTTTGAGTTTGTCTCTGAACAGGGTATCATCTGAGATGGCATCCATTGAAGCTGCAGAGTACTGTTCTCCTGCACAAATACACAGCAAGACCATATTAAAGGCATGATGTTCATAGTACAAATTCTTGACATTCAGTGTGCACTGTAAGGCAGAGCTGCAAATAGCTTTGCAAAGGAAGCTTAATTAGTAATATGTACCTGTAGAATTCTCCAGGCTAGATGACTGATCGGACTTAGATTTTTGCGATTCGTACTTCAAGCGATCTAAAAACAGAGAGCAGATGTTATCATCACTGATGTGAGAAACTAAAATAATTCCTTAATTTGTAAAACTCCTCACCAACTCATCTTTACCACTGTCTGATGAGAAGGGTAAATGGTTTAAAGCTGTGTGTGCATTGTTGCACCACAATAGCCAAGGCAAGCATTTTGCTTGTCACCAAGCATATTTAGATTTTTTTTATTTTTCACCACTAAAAAACATTCTACTGTATTATGTTTTGCTAGCAGTTTTAATTTTGATGCCTGAATGTGATTTCATTTTAGCCTCAATTCATTTATAATATATACTGTAAACTATATCTCCTCCATCCTGGTTGTGTACAGTTACCATGTTTACATGTGTTTTTCCCATCTATCCAGAGGTTTGTGGAAAATAGAAAATAGTGTTTTATTCACAGTGTTCCTCTGCTCTGCAGAAGTTGGACTCATATTTGTACCAAAAGCCAAATATGGGCCTCTTCACTGGGTTCAGCTTGATGATGCTAAATCATTAGATAACAGCGAGATCTCTGCAGTGAACATTTAGCCATGATTTATGGTTGAATGCCCATATTAATCCTGGAACTGACTGATAGCAACACACAAGATATCCAGCTGATCAGCATTTTGTGATTCCACAGATGTGGCAGATCGTTAAGTTTCTTCATATGTCCATTCATCCATATTTCACATTATTGTTTACTTTTTATTCATTGATGGAAACTGTAAAACATTTTGTCACTGTTCTCATTATCAAACATTACTTTTTATTTAGTTTAATTTTTGTCCTGAAAAATAGGTCACCAACATAAATTCATCATAGTTTTCATTAACAAAATTACCACTGCTAGCTAGTGCAATGTAAAATCAGTTACATGTAAAAGATTTTGTTGTTCAGTCTATAAGACGCAAGCTCCTTTTACACAGAGATTGTGGAAAACTGCCAGTATTTTGACCCTCTTTCAAGATGGCTTTTCTAATTTAAGCCACTAAACTGATCTTAAAATAGCCAGAAAATTGCAGCTCCTGTGTTTGTTTTATACAGCTGCCAGAATCCCGGTATTATAGGTGTGATCCTTTGCAGCCAATTTAAACAAATTGATTCTGATTATCTGATTTAGTTTGGATATATTTATAAATGAATCCAGGAATTACAAAAGCATACTACGTGAATCCATTTTCAGGTCTGTGTGTCTGTTTGAGGGCAGTGCCACATACACACACACACAAAGCATGCATCTTGACTGCATTCACACAAAATCCTTCCCAAAGACTTGTGCAAAGGTGTGGCTGTGTTTGTGCTTTAGAATATAACCACAGTGAAATAATCACAAAATAATGGATTTAACTGGCTGATTACTATAACCCTAAGTATTAACACAGTGACATGCTTAGCTTAGCCAGCTGCTGTTACAGTCACACTGGGAGAGTGTGACAAAGTGGGTGAGGACACTCCACTTGTCCCTAAGATAAGTCATGTAAATTTCTTAATGTCTTAACCTGTGTGTTAAATGTTTGATTTTACAATGTGGATATAGGATAAAGGAGGAGGCGGTTAAACACTTCCTCATTCTGTACGTTCTCTGATGTCATCAAGGATATCACAGGGTTGATTGATACCAGGGGCTATTTAATCAGCTGAGGTGGAGCAGCTGGGAGGGTGGCAGTCTAAGTGTAGCTGTGTGCACGTGCCTGTATGTTGCAATGAGTTGAGTTTTCTTTTCTTCAGTTACATGAAGCTAACCATTTTGTTTGTTTAGTGATTTTGTTTTGGCATGTGTACTTTGCTGGCACTTGTTTAAAATAAATTATTAATACCAAAAGCTGTGTCCCTATTAACTTTATAATTTAAATCCAGGTGTTTCTTTTCATCCTTGCCTTGCTAGCCTGCAGCAACTGTCAGTAGAGCTGTATTGACTGATATCAATGAACTGATGTTGACATTGAGCAGAATTTCTCTGTGTATAATGAGTCATGTACAAAGTCATACCGCTTTCTAAGGCCATGAGGAACTCATGGTTGCGCTGTAGCTCTCTCATGAACTCCTCATTCTGTAGGAACAAGGCGATGCGCTCATCTTCCAGATACTGCTTCAGTTTCTTGTCTTGCTCTGTAGCTCCTGTTGCCAAACCTGAAGCCCCAGTGGTCCCTGCAGCTCCAAACCAAGAACCAGCCTGGGCTGTCCACTGACTTAGAGAGACTGCGGATGATGATGAGGATAGATGGCTCAAGCAGTTCTGCTAAAGTAAAGACAAGAGTCACTGGATATAACATAAATTCAGTCAATCCATCAGAGCAGGGTTTTATAAACTGAATATAGCGGGTCATCGCTGATATGAATGGTTTATGCTGGTTTGTTCCCTCAAAAGGCAGCATGAATCTACCTAATGCTGTTGTACTGAAATGACATGATTTTATCTGAAATTTCACTGTTATAAATGCTGGTGTGATCCGGCCTCATGTTCTGCTCTTTGAAACCTTACCCACTACAACATCTGTCCAATAAACACACAAGCCAAATTCACAAAATAAAATTCAAAAACATAAACCAAAAAGCATGCAATCAAATCAAATCAAATTTTATTTGTATGGTGCCAAATCACAACAAAAGTAATCTCAGGACACTTTACAAAGTAAGGTCTAGACCTTACTGTTATCACTATTATTACAGAGGGAATCCCCCTTGAGCAAGCACTTGGCGACAGTGGGGAGGAAAAACTCCCTTTAACGGAAGAAACCTCCGACAGACCCCAGCTCTTGGTGGGCGGCCTTCTGTCTCGACCGGTTGGGGTGAGTGGATAGAGGAAAGACTAAAGAAGAAAAGCAACAAGACACAACAAACAATCAAACACTGGTCAGGTTGATGTGGCCGGTGACTGCTTGTCAGAGATGTAGAGCTCCAGAGCCAGGGCTACCCACAGAAAGGTACAGGGAGAGAGAGAGAGAAAACACACTACGGGGGAGAGGAGACACAAAGTTAGTGATGTCTAATGGTGGCATATAGAAGCACAGAGAGAGAGGAAAGGAGAGGAGAGGAGAGAAATTCAGAGCATAATGGGGGCCCCCAGCAGCCCAGGCCTATAGCAGCATAACCAAGGGAAGCCTCAGGGTCACCTGATCCAGTCAAAAACTATAAGCTTTATCAAAAAGGAAAGTCTTAAGTCTAATCTTAAAGGTAGAGAGGGTGTCTGCCTCCCGAACTGATACTGGGAGTTGGTTCCATAGAAGAGGAGCTTGATATCTAAAGGCTCTGCCTCCCATTCTATTTCTGTGGATTCTAGGAACCACAAGTAAACCTGCACACTGAGAGCGAAGTGCTCTGTTAGGATGATAAAGCTCTATAAGAAATTACTGGGACATCCTGAGAGTAAAGAGTTACAGTAGTCCAGCCTGGAAGTAACAAATGCATGGACCAGTTTTTCAGCATCACTTTGAGACAGGATGCT
>NW_018128094.1:1687122-1689396 GCF_001952655.1 Monopterus albus
AATTGGACCTAACACAGAGCCCTGTGGAACGCCATGACTAACTTCAGTTTGTGTGGAAGATTCATCATTAACATGAACAAATTGAAATCTTTCTGATAAATAAAATTTGAACCAACTCAGTGCAGTTCCTTTAATCCCAATAACATGTTCAAGTCTCTGCAGCAAAATGCTGTGATCAATGGTGTCAAAAGCAGCACTGAGATCTAAGAGGACAAGTATGGAGACAAGTCCTTTATATGAGCCTGGGAGAAGATCATTGGTGACTTTCACCAATGCGGTTTCTGTACTATGATGGACTCTAAAACCTGACTGAAAATCCTCAAACAAATCATTCTTGTGCAAGTGGTCACATAACTGCTTAGCAACAGCTTTTTCCAGAATTTTAGAAATAAACTGGAGATTGGATATTGGTCTATAATTAGCTAGGACACCTGGGTCAAGAGTAGGCTTTTTGAGTAAAGGTTTAATTACTGCAACCTTAAAAGCCTGTGGAACATAACCTGTTAATAGAGAAAGGTTAATCAAATCTAGTACGGATGTGTTGATTAGGGGAAAGACGTCTTTGAGCAGCCCGGTCAGGATGAGGTCCAGGAGACATGATGATTTAGATGAAGCAATTGTTGAGGTCAACTCAGACAGATCTATGGGAGAGAAGTAGTCCAAGTATAAATGAGGTCTCACGGATGTTTCTAAAGCCACTGTAGTAGATGGCACATCCATGAAAGCTGTGGGAATGGTCCGACCAATTTTTCCTCTAGTAGTTGCGATTTTATTTGTAAAGAAGCTCATGAAGTCATTGCTACTGAGATCTAAGGGAATGTTAAGCTCAACAATCAAGGCACAAAATCAACTTATGGCAATAACAGCACAAAAGTTTCAATATATCCTCTGACACCAGTACTACTCCAACTATGACCACCATCAAAGACACTAGCAGTCTCTTACAGCTACAGCTTCTACTACCAGCACCATGTGGTGGACACTGATATTCATTTTGAAACCATTTTTACGCTATTACAATTAGTGCTTCTGTGATAACTAGTAGCAGTTACCTCTTCTGCGGCTAATATGCTATTAGTACTGTATGGGGACTACTTTATATTTTGCAATATACTGCCTATTCTCTTTCTGAGAGTTAGATGATTAACATCAATCTCATTTCTGCTTGTAAAATACAAAGGTGAATTCAGTCTGGAGGGAAATAGCTAGCCTAACTCTTTCTAGAAAAAAAACACATGCACCAGCTCCTCCAAACTCACTAATTCACAAAAAACTAGATATACTGTATAATAAAACTGAACCTGTGTCATATCTGTAGAGCAGAATCAGAATCATCTTTAATGGCCAAGTATGTTTGAGCATTGATTGATTGATTGATTGATTGATTTTATTCTTTCAAACATGCAGAACAGAACAAATGAACAAATGACAACAACACACATAATTACACATATCCAACCAATGCTAATTCAAAATCAGTTTGCTTACACCTATTACATGTTTGAATGGAGTAGGAAGAAGTCAGACTTATCCAGTCCTACCCCATGACATCATATTATACAAAATTTCATGCATCATTGGCTGCAAGCACTATCCCTACTTAGATAAAAAAAAGTGTTTCCTTAATGCCTTCTCGAATAAATCTTATTCTTGCATATATCTTGTCTAACACATACATTTATATTTATATTTAAACTCCTCAATTCTAGTACTATTTTTCATGTCCACAGTTAAATTATTCCATAATTTGACCCCACTTATAGAAATACAAAATCTTTTTTTGGTTGTACGTATAGCATGAACATTTAAATTTAACTGACCCCTTAGATTGTATCCCCCTTCCCTTTCACCAAATAACTTTTGGATTCCACCAGGTAATAAGTCGTTCCTGGCTTTATACATAAACACAGCAGTCTTATATTCCACCAAATCTAAGAACTTCAACAATTTGGACTGTATGAAAACTGCATTTGTGTGATCCCTATACCCCATCTTGTGCACAACTCTTATCGCTCTCTTCTGTAATATGTACAATGGTTGAAGTGAACTCCTGTATGTATTTCCCCAGTTTTCAACGCCATACTCCAAATATAGCAAAATCAATGAAGAATACAAAATACGCAATGCTTTAACGTCCAGCATATATCTAACCCTTGCCAATATCAATATATTTTTAGCTATTTTATGCTGAACATAACTGATATGAGATTTCCAGGATAATCTGTCGTCAACCATGACACCCAGAAATTTGATTTCATATACTCGTTCAATGTT
>NW_018128094.1:1691371-1704307 GCF_001952655.1 Monopterus albus
GTTGTTACTCTACTTGGTTTTGTAATTTTTGGATATAGACTACATCTATATATTGTGTTAATAAACTCCTCAGTTCCTGTGTGCTTGTTTGGATTTAACAAATCTATATTGAAGTCACCGCATATGAACATTAATTTATGACTTAGTGTCAGGTAATTTTCTTCCATCCAATCATTAAACTGGTCTATGCTGGCACCAGGTGCTCTATAAATACAGCTTATTACAACATTTTTCTTTTTTTCTAGTAGTAGTTCAACCGTCACACACTCCAGCAAGTTGTCGATTGCCCACATACAAGATATTTCACTCCAGTACAGATGCTCTCAATGTGTTTTGTAAGGCAACAGGGAATAGCAACTCACAATGAAAATAAATATAAAAATAGAAAGTCACTTTCGGCTTTTCCCGTTTAGGGGTCGCCACAGCGAATCATCACACTGACTCGCATGTTGACATTTGGCATGTGTTTTACGCCTGCCCTTCCTGACGCAACTCTGATTCAAACCCGGGCCACAGCGGCGAGAGCGCTGCGCCTTAACCACTAGCCTACCAGGGACAGCTAAAATAAATATAAAAATAAAAAATTTAAAAATAAACAATATGTGCATTCAAATAAGAAATATGCGCAATCAAAAACAGGAAAAGAGTATTTATAAACATATGCACTTATTAGGGCTGTCAAATTTAAATAATAATGAGTTAACGCAAATTCTTTTTAACACCACAATTTTATTTGACGTAAAATTAACATGTACATTCTGTGATTATGATCCTTGGCCCTCCCTGTAGTTTGTGAAATCAGGAAGCGACGCAGCAACTGAAATGAGCAGAAATAGATAAAGAAAAGGTCTTTTGAATGACATGTTCAGCTTCTAAGCCCTGCCAAATGGTTCTCTCAACACGATCAGCTATTTGCATTTGCTGTCGATGTGAACTGAGTTATCATCAGAGTACACTGAGTCTCAAACACCCTCCTCCTCCACACCAAAGGCAGACCATGCTGGACAGTTTGCAATGGAGATACCTGAACAATTCTGCAAGCAACAAACTTTTAACAGCAATAGCTGAATAGGTGGCTACATCTTGCAGGCCGATTAACATTCTGGAGGACCAGGGTCTGCTTGAAATACATGTAATTAGCATTGTGTCCAAAGACTGCATGTATGAATTGCCTTCGAGAGCCACCACTGTAACCAAGATACAGAACTTCTATGAAGATGAGAAATCTAAGGTGGAGGAGGTATTGGGACAGACAAACATGGTTGTGCTTACCAGAGCCTACTGCCCTTCTCTCAGTAATCACAGTTACCTCAGGGTCCCTTTAAAGTACATTTAGAACCAGTGGTGGAACAAGTAGTCAGATTCTTCACTTACATAAAAGCAGCAATACAACAGTGTAAAAACACCCTGTTAATAGTCCTGCATTAAAAAATGTTACTTAAGTAAAAGTACAAAAGTATTTAGCAGCAAAAGTATTAGTAGCATAGCACTGACAATAACATCATGGATCATTAGAATCCTCTCATTAACCCACATCACATAACATGCAGCAGACAAGCAGGTAATGTGCTCCAGAGGACTCCGGCATTGATGAGGTGATCATTCACTGCTCCAGGGTGCTTCACTGGCTGGATAATCGTAGGTTACCCGGTCACATAAAACAGTGGGTCCATACATTTGTAAGCTGTGGTGCTGTCTTTCAGAAATGTAAACCTATCTTTTCAACCATTACAAGCTGTAGTTAGAGAACTCCTGAATCTCACTTGCATTGTGAATTCTATTTGCATTCATTCTGTCAAAGACACATAACTGCTTAATGCAACTCAGATAATCCAGTTCAGACTTTTCAATTCAATTTTTACTCAAACTGAATTAAAAAAACTATTATAGTGATAGTAGGCCACAATTATAGGCTTGTTTTTTTCTGGTTAAATTCAGACTTAAAGATTTAAATTATTCTCATGTGCCACCCAATTACATATATGTGCAAAACCTACCATCACGATATTTCTGGCCACACTACCACTTTATACTACAGAGGGTGTACACAGAGGACTGATTATCATTACTGATTAAGAACTAAGTCTTCAAATGTACCCATTTAACATCTTTAGACTTTTTTCTTACCTTCGTACTGTTTAACTGCTGAGGCAGAATCCGTAGAAAATCATCAGGGAGATTACCTAGCAAAGGAGGGTTCCAGTTCCGATAGCTTCTGACCTGCTGACGTCCTGGAGATGACCGGGCTTCAAATCTATGAGAGCCCATGGAGTAACAGGACACATTAGTTATTCTACCAACACAATTAAGTGCATGAACAACCCCTAGCTATATCAAACTACTGTTAATGATTTACATCTTTTAAATTGCGCTCTCACAAAGGAGACAATTTGTATTAATGTCACTGTCACAAGTAAAAAGGCTGACTGTCAATCTTTAAAGCGAATTTATTTAGCTTTTAAATGTTCAAAAAGTCACATACGTAAGTTAGATTGCCAAAAAACAAAAATAATCTATCAAACCTATCATTACTTAATTTTGGCTGGTAAATCCTACATTTTCTAAAATGGTCATATGTATGACCACTTTCCAGATGTGCTAGCTGTCTCAAAGCAACAAGATGTGAACCAACATTTCGGCATAAAAGCAAAGACACCAATGACACACTCCATATTACCACAGTGGGTCGAGGCAGTGAGTCAGGTCATTATTTGCTAGTCACCAAAAACCATAAAAAGCACAAAAACAATGATGACCACAACAAATATATCAGGGGGAATGGAAGATCAAATATCAAATTCAATATTGTGTATTCATTCATTTTCTACCACTTAGTCCCTGAACGGGGTCACGGGTGGGGCCGGAGCCAATCCCGGCCAGCAATCAGGCGAAGGCGGGGTACACCCTGGACAGGTCGCCAAGCCATCGCAACTCTAACACATAGACGAACAACCACACACACGCACGCACGCACTCCTATGGGCAATTTAGAGACACCAATCAACCTAGGCTGCATGTCTTTGGACTGTGGGAGGAAACCGGAGTACCCGGAGAGAACCCACGCAAGCACGGGGAGAACATGCAAACTCCACACAGAAAGGTCCCAGGTGGGGCCTCTCGCTGTGAGGCAACGGCGCTAACCACTGTGCCACCGTGCTGCCATATTGTGTATTAAGTTAGAAAAAGAGTAAGATTGGCAGAGGGTCAGTAGGCCAAAGAACAAAGTGATAAAACAGCAGAGCAAGACCAGAAAAACACCAGATTCAACTATAACATGATGGGGAGAAAAGCAAACCACAGCTGAGTTTCTGAACAGACAGACAGATACTGTATGGCACTTGCTCCTTATGTTCAACACTTGATACTGTTGCTCCTATGAAAAAGAAGGCAATGAATCAGGAGGCTAGCCTCACAACTCCACTCCCTAAAGCAGTTATCACAAAAACTGGAAAGGAAATGACATTCCACTAAGTATGAATAATTTTCCCTAACTTGGAATGACAGTATAACAATGTCAATTTATTTATAAGTCACACTTAAAAATAACAACAGCTGCAGATAGCAGGGTACAATAAATGAGACAACATAGTAAAATAATAAAATATAATACAACACACTTTTTCCTCAAGGCAGGGACAACCAGAAACAAGCTCTAGATGGATCTGAGGGCTCTGGTGGAGCAGTAGAGTTTGAGAACCTCAGAAAGGTAGCAAGGTGATAAACCATTCAGAGCTTTGAAAACCATCAAGAGGATTTTAAATTGTATCCTGTAGGCCTCAGCCCTGGCCTTCACCATGTGAGGTCCTAAACCACAACCCGCAGTAGCATTAGCTAGGTAATGTTCTTTTGCTTTCTTTGTTCATGTGTGTAGATTTAAGTTGTAGATGTGAATGTTAGGTATTTGATTTGACATTGGGCATACACAATCAATGAAGCATGCACATCTGATTAATTTTGTATTGTTCATGTGTGTAAATTTTCTTTTTGAGTACCATGTTCCATGAACAGTTCGTGCTAAGGGTCGGTGGGGTCCTTGAGAATGGAGACAGCTTTCCTACGTTCCCTGTGGTGGTAAATGCTCTGCAGAGAGGGCAGTGGAGTCCTGATGATTTTCTTCGCAGGCACTTGTGGCCCATACCAGACAGTGATGCAGCTGGTCAAGATGCTCTCAATGATGCAGCTGTAGAAGTTGCAAAGGACGCCAAACCTCCTCAGCAAGTACAGCCGCTGTTTGGCCTTCTTGACCAACTGTGTGGTGTTAAGTTTCCAAGTGAGGTCCTCACTGATGTGGACGCCCAGGTATTTGAAGCTGCTCACCCTCTCCACTTCGAGTCCCCGGATGAACAGTGGCTGATGAGTTCTCCTCTCCTTCCTCATGTCCACCATCATCTCCTTCGTCTTGTTCGTGTTGAGGCTGAGATTATTGTCCTTGCACCATGACACCAGACCGGCCACCTCCCTCCTGTAGGGTGGTTTGTCGATATTCGTGATAATGCTGGCTGAAGTCCTATTGCCAATCCTGACAGTCTGGTGCCTGCCAGTCAGAAAGTCCAGAAGCCAGTCACATTAGGGTGGGGTGCAGACCCAGTGTGGACAATTTGTGGGTGAGTTTGTGGGGGACAACTGTGTTGAAGGCAGCGCTGTAGTCATTGAAGAGTATCCTGATGTAAGAGTCTCCATTTTCCAGGTGAGAAAGGGAATAGTGGAGGGCAGCCACGATGGCATCTGAGGTGGCCCTGTTGGGCTGGTAGGCATACTGCAGGGGGTCCAGGGTGTCCAGTATACTGCTCTGGATGTGGGCTAGGACATGGGTGGTCTTGGTGTGTGTGCGCCTCCTCTGTGCTGTAGCTGGAGGTCTCAAAGCGGGTGTAGAAGTACAAATCAGCCGATTTGTACTGTACATTTGTCTTATAGACCTCTGTCACAAAATCATGTCTTTAGATTTTGTCTCCATAGCTTAAATTCTCATCATTCATTCAGTTATTAGAGTAGTTTAGTAAGGTCATGTAGTTGTAGATTAGTGGTCAGTGTTCTAGCATTCCTTCTGTGATTGATTTCTTAAACTAGTGTATTAAGTGTAATTATTCCACTCCAAAGCTTGGCACCTCAACAAATATTTATTGGTAATCACTCACTCATAATTACACAAAACTTTGGTTAGTTCACTGTAAATGAACACACATATGCAGTACTCTGTGTCTGTATGCTGTATATGTACTGTGTATATGTATATTGTGGTTACTACATAGAATTGTATAGTATTATCCTAGTAGGACAGTGGAGGGTAGAAAGGTGCTTAACATGTTGTCTTCTGATACTTCATGGCACCTTAACAACCTGTTGTGTCCTGATGCTTTTCTTCTCTTCCTTCTCCTCCATCCACTCTCCCCAGCAGGTCGAGGCAGAAAGCTGCCCACCAGAAATCCTGGTTTGTCAGAGGCTTCTTCCCTTAAAGGGAGTTTTTCCCTCCCCGCTGTTGCCAAGTGTTTGCACAAGGTGGGATTTGTAGGGGTTTATAATAGTATAAGATCTAAGACCTGATTATGTAGTGCCAGGAGATAATGGTTGTTGTGTATTGGCACTATACAAATAAATTGAATTGAATTAACTCACAAACTGTTGCTATGGCTCGAGTTGCCACAGTGGGATGACCCTTCTCTATTGCTTGTCATTCAGAACCTGCTGTGAGTACAGATGTTTCAAGATTAGCCATATGCTGACTTAAGTAGACAGCAGGATTGCTGGTTTGATGATTTTGTTTACTGCATTAGCTATTGATAGGCTATGTTTTTGCCATACAAGCTGTTAGCTGCTTGGAGTGCACTGCTACCAATAATTTTCCCCACTTAGCCTCAGAGCTCAAAAGAATTTAACATGCTAGCATCATGAGATTACTACTTGTAGCTGCAGAGGCTACTGTTGCTGGTGCTCAGCAAATTATATACAGTACGTAGTTACACTTGAAAGATAATGTGATCTAATCATCACAACAGTAAGCAATCTAGCTGTGTAGGCAGAGGTCTTTCTATTAAGTCATCTTTTCATGAACAACTTCTCTATGTGCACTTGAGCATCAGTCAAAATTACAAATTAGTCATTTGCTGTTCAGGGAATCTATTATAAGTCGATGAGTTGATTATATATACACTCTAGTTAAGTGACAGTTACTGCTCAAAAAAGTGTACACTGCTCAAAAAAATTAAGGGAACACAAATCACACACCAGATCTTGACAAACAAATTATTCAAGTTGAAAACCTTTAGTAATGTACATTGTATACTTCGTTCAGAACAAAATGACATAAGTCAATGGAAACCAAAATCATCAACCCATGCAGGGCTGAATTGAAAAACACACTGAAAATCAAATCACAGGCTCATCCAAGTTGTGTGAATTTCACCACAGAAACCCATAATATGACTCAGAAGCATTTATGGCCAAGGTGTCAGCGTCTGTGAATTTTCCCAATTTAGTATCTGTGAATTTTCCCAATTCACAGATAAACAAAGGAAAAAAGGCAATCATTGCAGTGAAAAAACTCAATATAAATGGACAGTTATTCCGTGATAAAGACATTACCTCCTGGCTTTTCTGAACTTCCACCCCAATAGTCTACCACTCCTGTGTCAACAATGGCCATAAGGTTCTAGCAGTGTTCCTCATTGCACAAAGGAGCAGATACTGGTCCTGCTGCTGGGTTGTTGCCCTTCTATGGCTCTGTCCAGCTATCTTGGTGTAACAACCACTCTCCTGGTATCTGCTTCATGTTCTTGAGATTGTGCTTGGTGATACAGCAAACCTTCTGGCTGCTACACATATGGATGTGCCATCTTGGAGTAAGTGGACTACCTGTGCAACCTGAGTGGGCTGCAGGTAATGCCTCATGCTACCAGTAGTGACAAGGAAACTAGCAAAACACAAAACCAGAGAAGAATCAGGCAGGAAGGATAAGGAGAGAGCATCTGACTGTGGCCACCACATGCAAAATCATTCCTTCTAGGGGTTGTCTTGCTTTTGCCTCTCCACTGCACCTCACGTCACTTCCATTTGCACCAAAGCACATGAAACTAATTCACAATCACTTGTGCTTCCTAAATAGACAAATTGAAATCCCTTAAGTTTAACTGACTTGGTGTTGTACTGTGATAAGTGTTCCCTTATTTTCTTTGAGCAGTGTATAAAGCAAGATGGCCAAGAGCATTGGTACTACGACAGTATGACTAGACCATAACCCTCAGTGCAATACCTGTAAATATACCTCGTACAGATTATAAGGATTCGTACAGGTCTCTAGTTTTAAGTATTCTGTTTTTATTTCTATTTATTTCATTTCAATGAGTATTCCTCTGCATTGTTTACTGCCAGTTTATACTGCTTGTTTTGCATTGTTTGCACTGTTTGTTGGTGTAAATACTGCTTATTTTGTTATATTACCCAGCCTTATGCTGGTCAACTGTTTACTTGCCCCTTGCATGGGAATATGTACATACATATTGAGAGCCGATGTACCAGAGTCAAATTCCTCGTGTGTCCGACACACCTGGCCAATAAAGCAGATTCTGATTCTACTAGTCTAAATCAGAAGCAAAAACATTTACCCCTTGAGGCACCAGTAGGTGGGCTAGATTACTTTTTCCAGCTGCAAATCTTTTATCTATTTAATAACTCGGAGCCACATGGATTTTGTTAATTAAAAGCTCAAACTGGAAAAAAATCGCCTATCTTATAATTGTATAATCAGTAAAATAAGCTTCCTTAGCTCCAGTGGTGGAAAGTAACTAAGTATATTTACTCAAGTCCTGTACTTATGTACAATTATGATGTATCTGTACTTGTACTCAAGTATTTTCAATTTGTACTACTTCGTACTTTGACTTCAATACATTTTAGAGACAATTATTGTACTTTTTACTCCACTGCACTTATTTTATAATTTTAAATTGCTAGTTATTTTTCAGAACCAGATCAATACAAAAATTACTATATAATCTTTAAGTATTTATTGATCTCTGGTGGAAAATTCACCAAGTACCCAGCACCACCTGGAACATTATACGTTATGTACACAATAATGCATCAGCGAAAATAAAATATGATATACATTCACATTAAATGTGCCATTCTGCATAATGAATACTTTTAATACTTTAAGTATGTTTTGATGCTTATACTTTGTACTTTTGCTTAAGTAACACTTTTAATGCAGGACTTTCACTCATAACAGAGTATTTTTACACTGCTGTATTGCTACTTTTACTTCACTGAGAGATCCAAGTACTACTTCCACCACTGCTTATGTCTATTATCCAGACATTCTTGCTTACTTTGGTGGGGGTGTTGGTGGAGTTTCCAGGTATTTCCTGTCATAAACGTGCATATCATATGTTGGTGGAGAGTAGATTGGAGGTGCTTCCTCATCTGAACTTTCAGGTTCCAGTGTTCGATCCAAAATCTGGGGAGGAAGAGAGAGCACTTTGTTTCATTAAATGTGCAAACCTGCCTTGTCCTCATGCACTTGTAATTTTTCCAGAATTCCATCTTAAGATCATAGTCAAATACAATATGATCTTTTATTTAAGGCCATAAAAATCCTTTTGATAAAAAGCCTGAATGTTACAGTTCTGCAGTGCTTCATTCATCCCAACATTTAAGTACAGTGAAGGGAGCACCATGATTTGGGATTGCCTTGCTGCCCCTGGAGAGTAGCCTTAAACACTGAGATAAATCTATTACAGAATGGCTTAAAAACAAGAACATCTGCTCTTTGAAGTGTCCCAGTGTTCATACCGGAGCCACATACATATCACTTGCAAACATTCATGTTTCTAAGTGAATGCCAATACATAAAGTTTAGATCTTAAAAAAAAAAACTGCAAGGGAGCATTATGGCCTATATAGTGAACACAGTCTTAGATTCCCTGACCTCTGGTGGGATGTTGTCATCAGAGTCTGAGCTGTCATCTGAGCTCTGTCCATCAATGCTCATCTGGAGCAGCTGGTCAATGGTGGTATCCACAGCTCCTTTGTTGGAGCGCAGCACACACTCAATCACCTCATAGTCCATAGATGGGAACATAGTCTTGAAGTCCTCCATAGCCTGGTTGAACTCCAAGCGTCTGACCTGCTGATTTGGCCTGCTGTTGTTGAGCTGCCCCTGTCCACTGCCACCATCACCACCACTCCCACTGCTTCTGGAGGCTCCATTGCTGCTACTACGCCTGAACAAGCTAGTCATCCTCAAGGCCTGGCTGTCTCAGCTGCTGCCAACCTGCTAATAGGGTGGCTTTAGTTTTTCTCACCAAACAAGTACTTCAGCCCCCAGTCTCACTTCCTTTCCACTTTTTCCCTGCTCAGTTTCTCATGGCATGGCACTCTTTTGATGGGAGTTTTAAAAAACTGGTGTATTTTCCCCAGGTTAGTCATTATTCCGCTGTATCCAGCATGGCTCACAATATTACACAGTGGGCAGACAGTGGAATAGTCAGGTGGTGACAGAAATTTAACATCCAAGGTCCTGTCATGAGGTGGAGATTAGAGTCAAAATTCGCCAGGGAAAACCTGCATCATAATTATCACCTACAAGAGAGAAGGCAGTCACTGCATTAGAAAGAGTTAGTAAAACAACATTATATATTTCTTCAGTTAAATTACATCACTGCTTCCCAACTGGAACCCAGAGCGCTGCTGAATTTCAGTCTACAGTAGCTCAATCTATTAGGAGTTGTACACCTTTGAGTCTCCCCCTGACCGTGACAGGAGAGAACTGACCAATTGCATGATTCCCCCAAAACAGCTCCCAGACACGCTTTTTAGATCTTATAAACCACTAGCCTACCAGGGACGGCTACTTTAATACTGTTATAGACCCTAAAAATGATCGATCCAACTCCTCCTCCACCAACAACAAACTGGCAATCCACAGAAGTCATAAAACAATATATGAATTATTACAGGTTTGGGGATAGTTGGAGAATGAATAATCCATCATCTAGAGCAGGGGTGCCCACACTTTTTCGCCTTGCGAGCTATTTTTCATATGACCAAGTCAAAATGATCGACCTACACTAAAAATACTACGCGCGCGCACACACACACACACAATGTATGAATGAGTGTCGTAGTTCATATGAACAGTCTGAAAGTGCCACTCCACATTTGCCTTCTTCGGAATAGTGATGGTAAATTGGTAGATCAAGCAGACGCATTTCGAATATATCGTCGCGGAAAAAAAAAGTCCACCTCCCATTCCGCATGGAATGTTTTCGGTTTCTTACTTGATTCAGCTCCCCCACTCATTTTATACCCTTTAGTAGAAATTAATTTGAAGGCTGACAAGGTAGTTCGCTCACTGGAGTTTTGCAGTAGCTCGTGCAGTTGACTGCATGTTTGGTGACTTGTGTGTCAGAAAACACGAGATCTCAGACTGGCTGCCCTGCATGTCAATCAAGTAGCAAATGCCATAGGGAGGATGGATGATAGGCTATATATGAATGATTGTCACTTTCAGCTTTTCCTGTTAGGGGTCGCCATAGTGAATCGTCACACTGACCATTCGCATGTTAACATTTGGCACATGTTTTACGCTCTAATTTATTTTTGAATGGCACACGATCTACCAACACTACCTTTGCGATCACCCCTGATCTAGAGAATAGACATATTTTTCCTCCCTCCATCAATCATTATTGCGAATCAACCTTTTTCCTCATAAGCAATTCACTAACCAAACAAGTAACAGAAACCACAATTCATTCAATTATAAATCAGTGACTCCTATTTTACTCAAATTAAACACTAAAATCCCTATCAAACTCTTTAAAAGATGGTATTTTAATGCATCATTGCTTCAAAATGCAGACTTTGACAGTTATAAGAGTGGACGTTCTTTCTGGAGATGAATGACTCTCCAGGAACATCACCTTCTCTACTATGAGAAACAGGAAAAGCTGTAATTAGAGGAAAAATAATATCATATTCATCACACAAGAAAAAAACAAGAATTGGAAAATTTAGGATTAAAGATAAAACTGACAGAATCATATTCAAACAACCCTACTGAACAAATACAGAATGAATTGAACCACCTCAAAATTCAACTTGAAAGTATTTTATATACAAAAAAACAAAAAAAAAACAAAAACAAAGCACAATTCCTAATTCAACAACTCAACTATGAACAGTTTCAATACAGCAACAAAATAGGTAAATATTTGGCAAATCAACTGCAACGTAAAAAAGAAAAGGCAATCATTACATCCATACTTGACTGCGGGTAAAACTGTTCATAATCTACAGGATATTAACAATGTATTTCAAGCCTTTTATATCAAACTATACTCTTCTGATCACAAACCAAATCCATCCAAATTAGATATTTTCCTAAACAATATAAAACTACAAACACCATCCAGAGAACAAACCGATACCATAGATGCCCCTATCACTCCATAAAACACTGAAATTCATGCTAAATAAATCACCTGGACCCGATAGAGTTCCCGTGTTTTAGAAACAATTCTGGCAGACTTTATCACCACTATTTCTCAGAGTTACTACAGAAATTAAAACCACCTCCACAGTACCGACATATATGAATAAGGCTGCCGTGACACTCCCGCTGAAACCCAACAAAAACCCAACCCAAATTTTTAACCTTAATGATCTCAAATGCTGGTCCAACCTCAAACTCTCACTCATTGGCCCAATTGCTACAGTCAAAATGAAAACTTTACCACAAATTAACTACCAAATAATCCATTCTAACTATATAATAAACTGTAATAAATCCACCATATTGCCACTCTCTGAAGATGCCTGGGATTCTGCAGCTCCAGACTGTCCCCTACTACTTCACACTGGCAACATTAAATATTTAGGCATTAATATTTCCCCCAGGCTGTCAGAACCTTTTAACCAACTACACCCCTCTGCTAAAAAAAAAAAAAAAAAAAAAAAAAGAACAGCTACCAGGAGTCCACAGGATAAATCTCATGAGGAGTAGGAGTAGAAGTCTACTGGTGTAGCAAGGCCAATCGTGGTGGCGTACAGCAGCAAACAGAGTCTTTTGTAGTGTAGAGTGCTCATCAGGGAATGTGCCACAGCTGTGAACCAAACCAGGGAGCTCTGCAATCAAAAAGGTAGTAATGGTGGTTGGTAACCCCAAGGAATGTCAAATACAGATAGAACAATGACAATGCCAATGACTAAATTTAAAAGGATTTGTTGCTCCCCATGAGCCTCGACCTCTGGACCGAGATTTTAAAAGCTTCTCCATGACTACCAATATAAACTTACAGCTTATACAATATAAGACTATTCACAGGACTCGCATCACACAAGGTAAAATGTTTAAAATGGGTTTTACTGATACAGATACTTGTTCACAATGTACTTTGGGTTGTAGAATACATCACACTAGAGAAAATATCATCCACCCATAAGAATAACATGTCAACCTTTACTGACACATGGAATCCATTTCTAACCACTTTTAACTTAAACCAGATAGCTGATGCCAAGGCCACGCACATTCCCACATACTCCTAGAAATATAACAAGCTACTTTTATTTCATTAGTGTTACTGTCTTTATTGTCTATGCTACTGTTTTGAGTTGCTGTAGGTTTTCATCAGATGCCCAAATGGTAGTATCATCAGCAAACAAAACCACTTTGACAATTTCAGAAACCTTACATATATCGTTAATGTATAATATAAATAATTTAGGTCCCAAAACAGAGCCCTGAGGCACTCCACATACAATATCAAGCTCACTCGATTGGTATTCACCCAACTTCCCAAATTGACGCCTTTGTGTGTCAAATAACTTCTGATCCATTTCCAAACCATTCCTCTGATCCCATATTTCTCCAACTTATCCATTAATAGTTCATGACTAATTGTATCAAATGCTTTTTTTTAGGTCAATAAATATCCC
>NW_018128094.1:1706212-1707078 GCF_001952655.1 Monopterus albus
AAGAATATTAACTTACCTTGATGTGATGCAACAAATCGTCGGCCCTTCCATGTCCCAAAAACTGAGATCCAAAGTATCTGGACTGGACACGGCCATCCTCCCAGTATCGAATATGGATGTCAAGCTGTTTTTTTCTTTGACGCCTGATTGAGGCTCTCATCAAACATCAACACAAATGGCCCAGCCAAGAACGATGCTAACCCAAATCTGATGATGTACCCGGTTTTGTCTTTACCACACGTGAATGACTTGGCGATGTCAGAGTCAGGAAACATTTCTTTAAACAGCTCCACAATTCCTTCGTTGGAGCTCAATGAGTGGTGTTTAACTACAGTGTTTAGACATCACAGAGCCTCCCCGCGCAGTGTTGGTGTGGCGCCCATAGTCACCCGGAGGTCAGATGTAGTTCCTGGAGCCGAAACGTTGGCTTGTACTGTGGCACTAGTTTGCGGTGGTGGTGGGGCAGCAGCACAGAAAGTTGAGAGTAGAGTTAATTGCTCTCGCCTACCGCGCATTCCATTTTTATGTTTAGTTGATTGCATATGCGACCGAAGTGCGCTAGCTCCCATCCAGTTGACATTGATGTTTTTTTTACAAACCGAACAATAAGCCTGCCGGTTATTCCCTACTGCAGGCCTGAGCCAGTCCTTAAACGCTGGGTCTTCCATCCAGCTGTCAGAAAACTTGCATTTGCCCATGACGACGACGATGGTTGTCTGGACTAGTCAACAATGTAAGCTAGCCAGTTGGCTATCCAGTTGAGCTGAGCGCGCAAAGTATTTGAGATCTCGAACGACCACTGAATGTGACGTCAGCATCAAACATACAAAGTTGAGACTAGACGAGGATCTTTGATTATGTGCCCC
>NW_018128094.1:1707573-1710057 GCF_001952655.1 Monopterus albus
GTCGAAAACTTTTAACTTCTGTGACAAATCACTTGCCTCATTCAGTACATGGGTCATGCTTGGTGTTGTAGATTCAACACTCATCTGCCATCGCCGATATCAATACACCTGCGTGTTTCTTTATACTCCGTATTTCTCCCATACAGCCGAGGGTCTAGCGGCCCCTCCTCCCACTCCTTGTCTCAGCATGCTGGTCCTTGGCGTGCTGGACTTGGGTCCTGGTCCCAGGTTCTGAGGACGGATCACTAGTCGGTCATATCTCAGAAACGCGATGTCTCCTTTCTCCCTGGCCTCCCTTAACTTCGGCATCAACTCCTTTCTTCTCTTCCTCACAGCCTCGGTGTAATCTTCATTTATATAGATGTTAGATCTAACCAAATTAACTGAAAATATAACCTTGAATGATTTACTTATTATATCTTCAGGAGTACTGACCCTCAAATATACCATGTCCTGCGAGAAAGGCTCTTGGCTTAGTCCGGCTGAATGTCTATTTCTATTTCTGATCGCGTTTTGTTAAAAAGCCAGCCGACTCTAATGTTGAACAATAAATCTAGAAGTGGTGGAGCAATAAATCGTAAAGTGTTTAAAGGTAAAACTAATTCCTAGCCAATAGTTATTAATTTTGCATTTCAACTAATCAAGCTATTTACATTTCTTGCTTGTCTGGCTACATTCTATTGTGATTATAACTGGCGAAGTTTGCTTTATTCACACCGTCTGAACCTGAGGTGACTTGGTGCATTTAAAAGCCAATGGCTTAAGGTATTCAAAGTGTACAAAAACATTACTAAAAACCATGAAGCCATGAACTTCTACCCTTGCCATTCAAAGTTTCCCACACATTGCCCTAACTTCAGATGTCAGCTCATACAAAAAAAAAAAAAAACATAAATGTGAAAATTATTTTCCAGGATCAAAGTGTTTTCCCAGAGAACTGTACAATTTATCTCAATGTCCATGAATGGAAAACATGCTTTAAAAATTCCAGGTTTTCCCAAGACGCGTGGGAACCATGCTAAATATATGAGGAAATATTTCATTAAGCATTCTATATTCACTGCAAGCAGTCCTGCAGCCATTTCTCCGTGGTTGCCGTAAATTTAGATGCGGCTCATTTGACCATGCAAAAGCGAACGGCGGCTCACTTGATCGCAGTGTATGTAAGCTAATCAGCCTTGTATGTTTGAAAGAACTCAGAGCTGAATAACCCAAGATCAATACGCCCTTTTGCCCACCTATGCTGTCAGACCTGATTGGTGTTTGTACTAGACTAACTGGGAGCTGTGGCCCTGAACCCTGTTGCTCTTTTCCATTGTCTGTGCAGTTACTGCTGCTAGATGCGCAAGTATTTGAAGACTAATATTTTTCTTTTCTCTAACGTAACTTCAGCTTTTCTTAACACATTGACTGCTGAATCCTAGGTTATGAATTGTAATTTAACTTCAGCGTCGTTGCATTTCAAAACTGTCAAATTTTGCTCTAAGGTTTGTCAGTCACCCGAATGAAAAACAAACAAAAAACTACAAATGCTGACTTTATGCTACAAAAGCTAAGTTAATGTTAGCAGCGGCCTTAGAGTTAGCAGCAATGTTAGCTGTTCCAGATATCTGCTCACAACCAGGCACACGGGGAATCGTCTAGGCCCTTTTTCTGCGACGCAACCAAAAGTAATTCTAATTATATAACGTCAAACGGATTCAAGACACAAACATTAACGAATTGCACTCATTTTCTGAGTAAAGAGATACTGAAAATAGTGCAACACAATACCCTCGCCGTGTTGTTGTTCACTAAGAGAAACGTTACCGTTAAACTAGGCTAAATATGTACGCTAATGTTACGTCAAATAGTTAAAGCTCGGTATTATCAAATATGTCCTTCCAGCTGGAAAGGACGGAGAAATGCTAGCAGTACTCACCGACAGAGGAACGGATAATATCACCAGTATTGTGGTATCCACAGGAAGCACCACTGAGCAGTGGGACTGTGGGAAGCACAAGGACACTACTCCTCCCAGCCCGCACACGAGCCGAAATGCCATTACATTCACTACCAACCAGATGTACCAGGTTAGCAGCAACACACGCAAAACTACAACATCCAATTAATTCTTGTCTACAGTGTATAATGTGCAATATTTAAGATTTAAAAATGATCAGTGCCCATCGAAGATGTAGCTACACATACTTGTGATCATTATAAAGAAATAAAATATAGACTATTTGAGTCAGTGATTGGAATATGATCTAGCTACACACCCCACGCCAAACTACAAGCAGTTTACAAGATTTTTATTTATTTTATTTTTTTATTAAGTCAAACCAAACAGACAAGCAATTACAAAGTCTAATACAAATATTGTACAGTACAAAGACCGAGCAAGTACAAAATTATCCCAACAGAACAGGAAAGCCAAACAAACAGGGAAGCCAAAAAAAAAAACAAAAAAAAACATTTCACCCAATTCATTACATTTTTCTG
>NW_018128094.1:1716184-1717350 GCF_001952655.1 Monopterus albus
AAAATACCAAAACCGAAGAAAATGCTGGAAAGTCAGAGCTGGGGTCTAGAACAATCTGGCAGCGTCCTGGTGGGAGGACGCTGCCTAAATAGAGGTGCAAACAATAACGAAACAGGTGAAACCAATGTGAGTGATGAAGAACGTAAAAAGACCTAAACTAAGGTGAAAAAAAAACAGAAAGTAACATCAAAATAAAAGCTGGACAGGGAGCAGCGGAACCGAATCATGACACACACAACCACATACAGTCCCTAAGTAGTGAAATTAATTCCAACAGGTAGCATTTTGCTGATAATAACATCATGGATTGTTAATCTGCTCTTTAACCTGCAACACATCACATGCAGCAGACACAAGCAGTCAAAACAAACAGATACTGTGCTCCAGGGGAATCCAGCATTGATGAGCTGATCGCTAACCGCCACGGGGTCTTCACAGGCCGGCTGATCATAGGTTAGAGTCGGTCAGGTAAAACAGCGAGGCTCTGGGGAACATTCCTAGACATGCAGTAACCTCAGGCCCTGGGTTTTTCTCCACATCCTCTGGTCACAGTGCAGCAGCAGGAGGTAAAATATATCCACAAAACTGGTTGCAATTGAAAAATTCTACTTTACAGTGGCACCGTGGATGTATTTTTTTAATAAGCTTTATTGAAAATATACATAACTGTCCCTGGTAGGCTAGTGGTTGAGGCGCAGCGCTCTCACCGCTGCGGCCCGAGGTCAAGTCAGGGGTGCGGCACATGAACGTGCAAGGGGCTGGATTTATGCCCATTCAAGGATTCAAGGAGATCCTTAAATTATCATGTAATACCTTTGGTAGAAAAAAGTCTTGCGAGCGAGAGTTTGTGAGATGTGTATAAATTGAGTTGCTTCTGCATAGAAATACTGGAACATACATACATTTTTTGAGCTTTAGGTCACATCTAAGATGATAATTCACCGTTTTAACATTGTAGATGAGTCAAAAAAACAACAAAAAGCATGCCATGGACTCTTTAAGTGCTCAGTTTCAATGCCATATGTTAGACCAAGATCAAGGGTGTGATTAAAACTGTGAGTGTGTTTATTTACAGTCTGAGAAAATCCATCCATCCATCCATCCATTTTCCTCCGCTTATCCGGGACCGGGTCGCGGGGGCAGCAGTCTAAGCAAAGATGCCCAGA
>NW_018128094.1:1720205-1746395 GCF_001952655.1 Monopterus albus
GGGCCCCGGCTGCGCCATGCCGGGCGACGTCACGGTCCTTGATTTTAATCTATTCATAAAGGGCTTTTGAACCGGCTCTTAGTCTGACCCGTCACCCAGGACCTGTTTGCCTTGGGAGACCCTACCAGGGACATATAGCCCCCAACAACATAGCTCCTAGGATCACTCGGGTACTCAAACCCCTCCACCACAATAAGGTGGCGGTTCAAGGAAGGGTGAGAAAATCCAATTGAGCCTAATAATGAACTGAATGCACTGTTGATGCTGTCACTGTCAGAATCTACATGAATATTAAAGTCATTCATTATGATTATTTTATCTGTACTAAGCACTAAATCAGACAGAAGGTCTAAAAATTCTGTTAAAAACTCTGAATATGGGGCAGGTGGACAGTATACAATAACAAACATAACCAGCTTTTGAGTTTTCCAGTTTGGGTATGAGGGACTCAGAAAAAGGCTTCTGAATGAGTCTCTATGGGGTACTGGGAGTTTTGGGTGGGTAACAGCTGCAAAGAGACTGCAGAGAGGTGTATAAGACTGCAACCCTGCATCCTGGACTCAATTCTGGGTTGTCATAATTTAGGTTGTAAAATAAACGTGTCTAGATTTCTAGATATGAGAGCCACACCATCCAAAGTGGGATGGATGCCATCTCAGCTAATCAGACCAGGTTTTACCCAAAATTTTTTTCTTAGGTAATAAGCCTGCTTCTACCTCTATCCCTCTCCTCAGGACATTGGGTTGAGCGACTAAGCCTGGTTGGCAGGGAGTGCGCACAACTGATGCCGATTTTCCCGGCATCAAGCCGTCCCTGGTAGGCTAGTGGTTAAGGCGCAGCGCTCTCGCTGCTGTGGCCCGGGTTTGAATCAGGGTTGCGTCAGGAAGGGCATCCGGCATAAAACGTGCCAAAACTCAACATGCGAATCGTCAGTGTGACAATTCGCTGTGGCGACCCCTAAATGGGAAAAACTGAAAGTGACTTTCCTTTCCTTTCCTTTAAGGTCTGGGCTCAGCTGTTTCCTCCTTGCCAGTCAGTTTTTGGTACTTCCACATCGGCTTGGCAGCCAACTTTCTGTTTGAACGTTTTTTTTTGCTTCGGTAACCTTGCTGTCTGAACTCCTGTCTCTCTGGTTGTTTGCCTGTGACCACCGTAACTGTGAGCTTCCCACTACCCAGGCTTCATCCTACCTGCTCGATCAACTCAGTCCTGCCTCAAAACACTCCTCATTGCGTCCTGCCTGATTCTCTGCTGCCAACCTGGCTGTGAGTCTCCCTGCTGTCCAGTGCTTCACTCGACCTGCTCAACACAGCGCAGCCCAGCCTCCCGGTACTCCTCACTGCTGCCAGCCTGGCTGTGAGCCTCTCTGCTACCCAGTGCTTCTCTCCACCGGCTCTACACTGACACTGCCTGACCTCTGAGTACTCCTCTACACAGATGGTATGCCTCACCCCCAACAAGTACTGCTCTCTACCTGCTTCACTCACTCCTACCTGTACCTTGACCTCCGAGCTTTTCTCGGTCTTTCCTGCTCAACTGACCTCCTCGGGGGCCTTGGTCCGGACCAGGCCTCGACCCTCCTGTCGGGCTAGCACTTGTGTTCCCAAGCCTGTTCTCCTAGTTGGTCTGCGTACGTCAGTTTTTACCCAACTCTTATTCTGCCAGTCTGGCAGTGTAGACTTTTCACCACTTAACAAAAGACCAGCTTCCCTACCTTCCTCCAGATCAACCTGAACTACACCACGCACCGGTCCCCTGTCCAGTCATACCTCTGTTCCTGACTCCTTCGTCCCAGGCATCAGGACACCTACTGAAGTTCTCCTCTTCCATTATCTCTTATATTCTCTTGTGCTTCTTGTCTCAATAAAGTGCCAATTCACCAGATAGCTGAATCCTGCTTGTGGTGTCCAATACTGTGCTTGTGGCCCTAGGCTGTAAAGGTTTTCCAATTGTCTGTGAAGCCCACATCATTTTTTGGGCACCACCTAGACAGCCACTGGTTGAATGACAACATGCAGCTAAACATGTCATTAGTGGTCAGATTGGTCAGGGGTTCAGAGAAAACTACAGAGTCTGACACTGTTTTTACAAGTTACACACGAACTCAAAATTAATTTTAGTGACCTCTGACTGGTGAAGTCAGGAGTCATTATAATAGCGTAAGATCTAGACTATTATGTAAAATGCCCTAAGGCAATTGCTGCTGTGAACTGGTGCTATACAAATAAATTAAATTGAATTGAATCAGAATATCATGAATATATGAACTCCCCCAGTTTAAATAAAATAAATGAATGATCGGATGATACATGGACCCTCCATAGTACTGGATCTCACACTTAAATTAATAAATGTCTGTGTCAAGAGTGGAACAAGAAAAATTACACAAATAAGCAACTGTATGTTGCAAAATTTACTATATCAGACTTGCAGCTGAAATTGACTTGGTGCAATGAGACACTTGAGCAGCACATTACAAAATGTTATGCATAAAATTGACATGTAAGGAGTGAAAGTTTGAGAAAGCACAGCAACAGACTGAGGACCTCAGAAAATGGATTACTGGAGCCATAACAAGCAGTAGTTCTGGTAGAAAGCAGAGTTCAGGACCTCTATGAGAAAAAATGAAATGAGAATAAAAACATGTACATGCATTTGGTCACAAAGAAAGGAGTAAGGACTAATTAACCACATATTGCAGAAGCTTGCTGGGTCCCTTGTAGTGAAACTGCCAAGAGCCACTGTCTGCAAGTACATGATATTTGAAGTTTAACAGGAGGTGCAGCATATGCAGGATGCCCTGTTTTCAGGAAATGATGATTGATGCCATTACAAAGTATGGACATAATATAGCACTGTGATGATATTTTTGAAAGATGCACAAGTTTGAATTTGGGTTTATGAGGAGGTGTGTCAGGCCCTACCAAGTGCACGTTTGATAGTGTCAATGATATTCTGTCAAAACCAGTTGGTGGATTCTGGTAATGGAATTGTGATTCTAAAACAGGAAAACTAGTTTATAGATTGTGTGGTTGTCTGTTTCTAAGTGTCAACCCTGTGATAAACTGTCCAGGGTGTACTCTGCCTCTTGCAGCAGGAATTTGCTCCAGCACCCCTGTGACCCTCGTTAGGATAAGTGGTATAGATAATGGATGGATGGAATTCAAAAGTTTTAATCTCAATCAGATCGGATTAGATTTTGAAATCCAGCATTTTGTGATCCAGGATCAGACAACTCAGCTAGATTTTGTCCTGGAATTTCAAAACAATTTAGAATAAGATCACCATGACCTAGACTTACTCTTTTCAAGATAACCAGATCATGAATATCTCTGTTATTGTTCATCATTTCCACTACATGGCATAGATAGGATTAAAACAACAACAACAACAAAGAGACAAGGCAGTATAGCAATTCAGAGCCACTTTAGTGATAAGAAATAATATTTTCTAAGTACATAACACTTGCTTAAACTCATAATGAAATTGCTATGAAAAATAAAGAATCCAACCTGCTGCTGATCCTGAAGGCAATCCCAGCTGACATTAAGCAAGAGGCAGGGTACACCCCGGACAGGGTGCCAGTCTGTCGCAGGTGCATTATTCATAAATAAACGAATAAATACATACACACAAACTGAAGGTTTGATCCAGATCACAACCAAGATTTAATACTGACAACTGGTCCCAGGTGATTATTGTCTGCAGTTTGCTGTAATGTAATACCCCAGGCAGCTATCTTGTATTTGCTTTCTTTCTGACTCAAAGATAACCATGACAAATTATCTAACTGAATTCATGTGTTTTCTGAGCACTCTTGGATGAAAATAGATTGCTACAATAATGCCATTTAAGGTAAATCTCTACAATGAAGGTAGTGATAACAAAATTAGCAGTAGCTATGGAGTCACTACGCCATTTTTAGGGGAAATACAGCAGGTTAAAAAAAATGGAGTTATCCTTTAAATAAAGGGGATCTGTAATAAAGATTGTTATTGTGAAAACAAGCGGAATGAAATTGTATTTCATAATAATCAGCAGATTTTTTTAAACAAAAACATAGCCTAATTTACAATTACACTGTCATATAAAATTGCCTGTATAATTATTATTATTTCATAGTGTCTTATTTATTTATCTTGAACACTTGTAAGTTCCATATGTTTGACATGCTTTGTTTGTTTGGAAAATGTTGGTTCGATAAAGCATTAAAAAAATAGCCTATATATGAAGATTTAGTTCTAGAATGGAGTTCTGCAAATGACCTGTGGATGACAGCAACACATTTGCTCTAACGTAAATCTCACCCGAAGAAGAAGCGTCTAGTTCATTCTTGGTTGACGCGAGACTAGACAATATTGGAGTCGCGAGATTTCACCATTCGTTTAGTTGATTTGTGTGTATGTGTGTTTTTAAGACTGATGTTACTCGGTCAACACGTGGGGATGAGAGGTTGACTTTAGACGGGGATACGTAGGGGAAAAAAAAATCTACATTTCCAATATTGTTGTCACCGTAGCGGCACCGCGGAATCTACAACATAGTAAGTAAACTAAAAAGTCTGAAAAGTGCGCATTTAGTAACTAAGGGTAAAAACCGTGTTAGCTTGTAGCCATCTGCATCATATTGACATGATGTTAGTAAATGTTAAAATTCACAGTGCATACATCCCATTTACTACATTTCCACGAGATCCTGCAAGCAATCTACAGTTAACTGTGTCACCAAATGAGTGCAATAATCCCATGTCATTGAGCTGCTAGCCTACACATCTTTCTCCAATACAAAAGTCAGCATGATCCAGCTAGCCTCTGTCCCTATTGTGTAACTTAAATAAGGTTAACGTTACTTCAACTCTCTCTCCCCTGTGGCCTCAATGGACTTACTAACACAGGGGTCACGTGTCTTTATTAGTAATGACTACTTATAGGTTGTCAGAAGTAAGAATGCAAATATGATCACCAAGGCCGGCTAGCAAGCTAACGCCAAGGTCTGAGGCCCGGGACAGAAGCACTCTTTGACTTGAAGTGTCCTTTAGCCTTGCGGTAGTCTGCCAAATGTCCTCCCTGGTTTCTTTTGTTAAATTGATCTAGTTAAATTAATAAATCGCCTGACGCGACGGTCAGTCAGTGACATGGAACTATAAAAACGAATTAAACATTAAGCTTTCTTGATTTAACTAATCCCGTCTTTGGGTCAAAACAATGTCATGTAACATTAGAGAATGTGCGTTCAAGTTAGCTGCCTTAATATTTTCATTTGTTGATGTTCACAGACGATATAGACAGTGTAGCTTTGAAACCACTATACTGAGCTAGCCTGTTAATGTAATACATTGTATCTTACACTGTGGCCTCCTAACCTTCCACGCTGTATTTCCAGAAGTGTAATGGTAGCGTTTGGTCACAGCCACCTCTAGCCCTGGATTTCAGATTGTGTCAAGCCAGGCTCTCTCTGTAAGTGACGTTACATCTTAATGGCCAAACGTCGTACATTTTAGAACTAAAAATAGCTTATTTTTTTGTATGTTCCGTTTTTCTAATGAATTAGGCCCCTAGTAACACATCGTTTCAACGGCACTATAGGTAGGACGCTGATCATGGCTTCTTTAATGGAATTTAACGGTGTACCTTAAAAGTAGCATAGCGCCTGTAGAGGGCATTGTTTCTTTTTTTAAGTTAGCAGGGGTTTTCCTGGTTCAAAATGAGGCAGAGGTGGTATCTTCCTGATCATTTATACACATACGTGTATCCATAAATTAGCGCACTTGTGTTCACGTGCAGGCAGCAGTAACATTTCCACTTTTGATTTACTGTAATTTTTTTCACAGTTTTTATTATTAGCAGCTTTCAGGACTTTTGTCACTTGTTGCTGACTCGCAGCCTTTGGTTTGTTCCTGTTCTAATATTCATGAGGATCATTTCTAAATTTGTAATCCTGTAACAGATATTAGCAGAACTTTTCATAGAATCCTCCTTCAGCATAACCTAAAACTGAAGACCTCACCACACTGTGAAGTCTCTGTTGTTTTCCCCTTTTTAGGTTAAAGTTTAAAAGCTTTTATTTTTCATTAAAAGGGTTGTTTTACATTTTGAGTAGAATTTACTCAAAAATGAATTAAAATTAATTGGTTTATTTATATGTTGTGAGGAATTGCAGCACTTGTTGCATCCTGCTCATTAAGTAAAATTCACCTTTACTCAAAGTAAAATTTTTGTTTAAACCAATTTTTTTTTTTTGCTGAACAGCTGTTGCAAGTTTGTTGTTAAAAGATTATTTTAAAAAACAGTTCCTGCTGTGTTAGAATACAGATCACTGTAATATTTGACTGCAGTGTTCAAAGTTGTATCAGACAGGACTGATTTAGGGCTGGGGGATAAAATTATGATTATTGGGAAATAACTTTTCCTTGAAAGAAATATAAGATGAACTTGTTCCATCCATGCTTTGAGACAACACAAACAGCAAATGATAATGGGAATAGAGCTGCACTGAACCAATCATGTGACAGGAGTAGAAGTTAGGTTGATGCACATGGCACAGAGCATAGGAGTAGCAGCCGGCTGCAGCATGTGCATCAACATTTGGGCTGCTGCAGCCATGCGCAGCAGTACATCAGTAGTGAGGTCATAGAAAATGATGACATAATGAAAACTCAAGTGACAGCGTTATTGAAGGAGGTATCCCATCGGACACAGCCTAAGGCTCAAAAAGACGAGGATACTGTTGAAAAAAAGGGTCTGAGGAGTTTGGTAGTGGGAGATATTTGGGCTATTTAAAGACCAAACTAAACTCAAAAACATTTTTTCTTTGCTTATATACAGTGCCTATAAAAAGTATTCACCTCCCTGCATGTTTTACCCTTTTATTGATTTTATAAATCAATCACGGTCAATATAATTTTTTTTGACAACAAAATTACAAAAACAGCCTCTTTAATGTCAAAGTGAAAACAGATTTCTACAAAGTAATGTCAATTAAATAAAAATATGGGAAATAAGTGATTGCATCAACATTCACCCCCTTCAAGTCAGTATTTAGTAAATTCACCTTTGGCTGCAATCACAGAGACCTATCCACACAAGCTGTCTGTGTGGATAGGTCTCAGTCAGGCTTGCACATCTGGACGCTACAATTTTACTCCATTCTTCTTTGCAAAACTGCTCAAACTCTGCCAGGTTGCATGGGGCTCGGGTGTGAACAGCCCTTTTCAAGCCCTTTTCAGCCACAAATTCTCTATTGGATTGAGGTCTGGGCTTTGACTCGGCCACTCCAGAACACTTGCCTTATTGTCTTTAAACCATTTCTATGTAGCTTTCGCTGTATGCTGGAAAATAAATCTTCTCCCAAGTCATAGTTCTTCTTGCAGACTGAATAAGTTTGTCCTCCTCAATTTTATTATATTTTGGCAAAATTCATTTTACCCTCCACCTTTACAAGCCTTCCAGGGCCAGCTACCGAGAAGCATCCCCACTGCATGATGCTGCCACCACTGTGCTTCACAGTGGAGATGGTGTGTTTGTGGTGATGTGCAGTGTTTGGTGTCCGCCAAACATAGCATCTTGTCTGATTGGCCAAAGAGCACCATTTTGGTCTCATCAGACCAAAGAACTTTCTTCCACTTGACCATGGAGTCTCCCACATGCCTTTTGGTGAACTCCAGGTGAAATTTAATATGAATTGTCTTCAACAGTGGCTCTCTCTTTGCCACTCTCCCATAAAGCTTTGGCAGGTGAAGAACCTGGGCAACATGCAGAGTCTCTCCCATCTCAGCTGCTGAAGCTTGTAACTCCTTCACATTACTCATAGGTGTCTTGGTGGCCTCTCTCACTAGTCTCCTTTTTGCACGGTCCCTCGGTCTGTGAGGACGGCCTGATCTAGGTAGATTTAGACATGCCATATCCCTTCCATTTCTTGATGATGGATTTAGCTGAACTCTGGCGGTTGTTACCTTAAGATATGTTTGGCTCACTGCTAAAGCTAACAGTTAACCTCTTGCTAACAGTTAATTTTGTCACAGTGTTAGAAAAAACTTGCAACACAGATTAGAGACTCTCTTCATCAACTGCAAACCATTTTATTCTCCCAGAGAATTTTGTCATTTATTCTGGTTAAAGTGTATATAATACTGCAGACCCAAGCTACAGCACCTGGCCAAACAGGTAACTAGCGTGGAACTGAAACATCCTGATTCCCCACTCATTGTACTAGGGGATTTTAAGAGTGCAAACGTCACCCGCGAGCTGCCCAAATACAGACATCACGTCAGTTGCCCCACCAGGGACAAAAACACATTGGACCACTGCCACATGGTAATCAAAGACGCCTATCGCTCTGTCCCCCATGCAGCCCATGGACTCTCTGGTCACTGCATGGTCCATCTCATCCCAACCTATAGGCAGAAACTTAAAGTTGCAAAACCTGTGATCAAAACAGTGAAGAGATGGACTGAGCAGGCAAAGTCAGAGCTATAGGCCTGCTTTGACTGCACAGATTGGAGTGTCTTTGAGGCTGCCTATACAGACCTGGATGAACTCACTGACGCTGTGCCATCTTGAATCGACTTTTGTGAGGACATGTGTGCACCCATCTAAGATGTTCTGCACATATAGCAACAATAAGGCATGGTTCACAGTAAAACTCAGCTTCGTCTTGCTAAAGAGAAGGCCTACAGAAGTGGGCACAGGATCCTGTACAGGCAGGCCAGGAACACATTGTCAAGGGAGATCAGAGTAGCAAAGAGGGGCTACTCCAGAAAGCTGAAAAACCAGTTTTCAGCCAAATACCCCTCGTCTGTGGAGTAGCTGAATGGTCTTTAGCTGCCTTGTAGCTGGCATGAAGTTCCTGTCAGCTTCAGGAGCTCCCCTTCTCCTGTTAGCTGATAAGGTGTGTCTAGATTTTCCTGTAAAACACACGCATTAAAGAACTACAGTGGTCCCTCGTTAATCGCGGGAGTTACGTTCTAAAAATAACCCGCAATAGACGAAATCCGCAAAGTAGTCAGCTTTATTTTTTTTACAATTATTATAGATGTTTTAAGGCTGTAAAACCCCTCACTATACACTTTTCTCAGACAGGCATTAACATTTTCACACTTTTCCCTCTTGTTTAAACACTCTCAAAATTCAAACCTTCATAGAAAAATAATAAATATAAAATATAAATAAATAAAAAATACTGTATAAACGTTTTCCTATAAATAATAATGATGGATTTTAGAACTAACAAATTTAATTTCTGTACTGTACAGGAGACACGGCATGCAAAAAGCATGCAAAATTGCACTAAAAAAAATCCGCGAAACTGCGAGGCCGCGAAAGGTGAATCGCGTTATAACGAGGGACCATTGTATTCCTTAATTTGCATGGTGTCACCATTAGACAGCACTTTGTTCTCAAAAACACACAGACTAGACTGTGACTGCCTGGAGTACTGTATTCACACCGCAGAGTTGTGTTTTTGTTTAGGCCATGGTTCATACAATGGAATTGTCTGACCATAATCCTTATCTTACAGGTACTGCACCAGATAAGTAATTATTACCTGTTACACTGGGTTTCCCACTTCTAGTCAGAGATCTATTAAACATGGGTAACATTAACATAACACGGTTACATTAAGAAATATTAATTGGTAGTTTAGATGTGGATTCAACATTACCCATGTACAAGTACAAGGTAACAAATACAGTTTAGCATCTAACCAGAAGTGCAATAACAGCAGTGCAGAGTGTGCAGTATGTACAGTTTGTACAGTCAGAACTAATTTAGCGATAGATATGTACAATTGATATTTACAGTAAGATATATAGGGTAATGTACAATATACAACAGACTGAATTTAAATTACAAGTAATGGATAATGTACATTAAGCTTATAGAACACTAGTGCAATGGGATGAGAAGTGGAATGAATTAGTGCAGAATAAGAAAACCATAAGTCACATGAGTTAACAGTTCAATGGATGTAAATAGTGCAAAGATAAATATACAGTATCTGCATATGTACAGTGTGCAAATGAATAACATTCTGTGAGTATGTACAAATTAACAGATCACTACAGTGTTACAGGTAACAGAAGTGTATTGCATTAGCCCCAGGAGGAGAGATGAGAAGGGGTGAGGTGTGTGTGTGTAGTGATATAGAGGAAGCAGTGGGGGGTCAACGGGGGACAGAGTTCAGTAAGGAGACAGCTATGGGGAAGAAGATGTTCCTGAGTCTACTGGTTTTGGTCCGGAGGCTCCTGAAGCACCTCCCAGAGGGCAGGAGGTCAGAAACTCCAGATCCCAGTTGCAGAGGGAGGTGCTGATGCCCAGGTCTCCCAGTTTGGTGGTTAATTTGGAGGGGATGACCGTGTTGAATGCTGAGCTGAAGTCCACAAACAGCATTCTTGCATAGATGTTGTTATTGTCCAGATGTATGAGTACAGAGTGCAGTGCTATGGAGACTGCATCCTCCGTGCTCCTATTCCTGCAGTGGGCAAATTGGTGGGGGTCCAGTGTGGGTGGAAGACAGGTCATCAGGCATGCTAGGACCAGGTGCTTAAAGGACTTCATGGCAGTGGGTATGAGTGCTACAGGGTGGTAGTCATTCAGGCACATTGAGGTGGAATGTATCTGCATTGGCACACTGGATGTAGTTTTGAAGCATGTTGGCACAACTGCTTGGGTGAGGTACAGGTTAAAAATGACCGTAAAGACGCCAGCAAGCTGTCCTGCACATGCCCTGAGCAGCATACAGGTCAGTGGAGGTGAGTGTGAGTGGCCGGTGGGCTGTGGAGGGTCTGGACTTGACAGTTGTTTCCTTGTTGTCCCAGTTGAAGCGAGCATAGAAGTCATTTAGCTCGTTGAGTAAAGAGACATCTGTGGTTGTTGGGGTGGAGTGTTCGGGCTTGTAGTCACTGATGACCTGGGGCCCGTTTCAAGAAGGAGGTTTAACAAACTCAGAGTTCAAACCTGAACTCTGAGTTGACTTACACAGAGTTGGAAAACTTGGAGTTTTCGGTTTCAGAACAGCTGAAAAGAGTTGGTTTAATCAACTCTGAGTAGTTTGACTCAGAGTTAGGCGCGTGCCACGCGACTATAAAAAGCCCTGAACAATGGAGTGAAGACATTACGAGTCACCATGGCAACAGGACCAAGCAAAAATAGGTCTGTGTTTTTTCCCCGACAGAAATGGATGTGCTACTACAAGCATATAGTGACTACGAGCCCATATTTCGTAAAAAAAGCAACACGGCTGCAGCGGCGAAAGAGAGAGAGTTAGCTTGGGGGAAAATAGCTGCCCAAGTCAATGCGTACGTTTACATTTTAATCATACAGTGTTCGGTGTAAGTAATTACTAAATAATGTTAGTATTGTTATTATTTGTCACTTGTAAAGTAAGGAATGGTTCTTAATTCTTCAATAATTGAATGAGTAACTTCAGTAATTGCATAAAATACCAATTTTTGTACGAATTAAAAAACCTCCTTCTTGAAATGGGCCCCTGGATGCCCTTCCACATAGATTGGGGGTCAGAGTTTAAGTGTTGTTCAACCTTTAGCTTGTAGTGGTGCTTGGCCTTCTTGATGCCCCTCCTCAGGTTGGCCCTGGATAAGCTGTAGGCCTGTGCATCACCAGATCTGAAGGCAGAGTCGCAGGCCTTCAGCAGGGAGCCACACCTCCTTGTTCATCCACGGCTTCTGATTTGGGTACGTGGTGAGCTGTTTCTGGCTTGTGACACTGTCAGTGGTAGTGTTAATAAAGTCCAGCGTCAATGTCCGTGTGAGAGTCACAGGTCGCCCAGGTGGCAAACATACTCCAGTCCGTGTGGTGAAACCTGTCCTGTAATACAGTCTGTCCCCTCTGGCCACACTTTGATGATCCTCATTGATGGCTTCACATGGCAGATGAATGGTGAGTACTTGGGAATGAGGAACAAAGGAAGGTGATCTGACTGTCCCAAGTGGGGGAGGGAGGTCGCCTTGTATGCAGCAGTTTTTGTGAGTGTTCATTTTAAATGTGATATATCACAGAGCTGCTGTCTTAATTCTGCACTTATATGGACTTTGTAAAATGATACTGTCAATACAGCTTCATTAAAACACGAGGGGCAGAACAAGGGTTTAACGGCCAAGTATCACTGAACTGTTTTAATTTACAGATTACTATTTTATAGCAAACTTGTTCAGTCGCTTTGTCTCAAAATGTTCCTGCAATGTAATATTTTAATGATTGAAACTGCATTTTCATACTGACACAGATAGAACAAGAAGCAAGTAGGGAGGGCAGCAAAGGTATAAAGCAAAGCTTTGTTCCCCAAGCAGATTGGGTTCAACTCCATCTTGAATTTTGCTCCGGTGCCATTTTTCAGTTTTGCTCTCTCTTAAACCTAGACCTTTGAGGTGCTGGAAGATCTGATATTTTGGTGGGAAAAAAATACATTGTCTGGGAACATTTTACCGATAATACCCACAAAGCAAGAGAGACATACAGTCAGTATGGAAAGCCTTCAGACCCTTTGAAGTTTTATACATTTTGTTATGTTTCAGGTTCATGTTAGAATGGATTGATTTTTTTTTTCCTTATCAATTTACGCACAGTATGTTGGAGTAATAAAGTGAGAACATGTTTTTGGAGCGTTTTGTAAATGTAATAAAAATAAAAGGCTGAAATACCTCATTTTAAATAAGTTTTCACCCCCTTTGTTATGATACTTACAATTGAGCTCTGGTGCATCTAACTCCTATCAATGGTAATTGAGATGCTTCTACAGCTTGATTGGAGTCCACCTCTGCTTAATTCAATACATTTAATATAATTAGGAAAGGGTGTGTGTGTGTGTGTATAAGATCTCATACTTGATGGTGTGTTGGCGTGAAAAACAAAGCCACAAGGTTGAGAGAATTGTCCACACACCACCAGTCTTCATAGTTCTGCCAAACTGAGTAGTCAGGGATGAAGGGCCTTGGTCAAACCGGTAACAAAGAACCCAAGAGTCACTATGAATGAGATCCTGAGTTTCTTTCTGAAGAAGGGATAAATTTGCAGAAGGACAGCCATTAGTGCAGCACCCCACCAATCAGGCCTTTATGGTAGAGTAGCCAGATGGAAGCGATTCCTCACTAGTACAGTAGGTACGTGACAGCCTGATGGGAGTTTGCCAAAAGGCACCTAAATCACTCTCAGACCATGTTAAGTAAAATCCTCTGCTCTGATGAAACAAAGGCTTAACCATTTGGACTGTGTGAAGAAAACGAGGCACTGAGCATTACCTCATTAATACCATCCCTACATCCCCTGAATGAAAACCTCCTCCAGTGCTCAGGATTTAAGGCTGGGGTGAATGATTACATTTCAACAAATCAATGACCATACTGCCAAGAAAATAGAGAAGTGGATACAGGAAAACTCTGAAATTCCTGGAGGGGCCCAGCCAGGGTCCAGACCTGAACCCAAAGGAGCATCTCTGGAGAAACCTGAAAATGGCTGTGCACCAAATCTCCCCATCCAACCTCGTTGATCTTGAACAATTCTGCCAAGAAAAATGCAAGAGAATTTCAAAAGAAAGCTGCCAAGCTTGCAGAGTTGAGGCTGTCATTGCTGCCATAGGCACTTTAACCAAGTACTAAGTAAATGGTCTGAATATGTCATGTCCGCAGCCGGCACCTCCACCCCCTCACGTGCAGGTAATCGATCCAGGCAACAAGACACGCCCAGCACAGCTGATTCTCATCTGCCTGGCTCCACTTAAGCCGGACACTGGCATGTTCTTGTCGCCAGATTGTTGTACATTTCACTCCGCACAGACCCTGGCTCCTGGCTCTTAAAACCTGGTTATCGGATTAATCTGTTTCTTGGCAATTTGCGAATGTGTTGTTCTTACCTGCATTGTGTGACTCTCTCCTCTGGTCAGCTGGCAAGCTTCCCTTTTCCTGGCTCCGGATTTTCCTCGACAACCTCGCTTCTGCAGCTTCTGCTTCGACACTGCTGTGTCTTCTGTGGGTTCCTGTTTTCCGCCTCTTTCTCTTTGCGGCAAGATTACCAGGCTCCCCGCTGCTTCTACTCAGCACTGTCCTCTGATCATCTGGCTCCTGTTCTTCTTCTACCTCTACACTGCTACAGATCACCAGCTCTACACCATGCCACCACAGCATACATCTCAGCTCTTCTGGGTCTTGTTCTCCATCCACCTCTATCCTGCCACAGATCTCCGGCTCCTCACTACCTTATCTCTGTTTCCCCAAGAATCTCCTCTGAGGATCCCATACTCCACCTCCACGGCGGTTGTTGGAGCAGCTCTGCCTCCGGCACCACATTCCATATCGCTACAGGCATTATCTGCTGTGCTTCCCCTCAGTTCCCATCGCCACCAGAGATTTGAGCCTGAGTATCGCACTTGGGTCCACCTGTCCACCAGCCTCTGGGCTTAACAGAATACTTATGTAAATAGAATATTTACATAAGTATTTAATATCATTTTCAAAACACCTGTTTCACTGTATAATTGTGGAATTTTGTGTGTGGATTGGTGAGGGGGAAAATGAACTGAATCCATTTTAAGATGATCCTGAAATATAACAAAATGTGTCTGAAAATTTTTCGTAATGAAGGAGTTTCGCACCATAAACTCTTCACCTTTTCCCATTCAGATTCATTACCACATTAGAGCAAGAACCTTCTTTTTGCATGTGTGTGCGTGTGTGCAATAATTTTGACAAACTCATCCATGTCTGTTACTGACTACTGCTTTCTCATGAGCCCTGGGACTGCTTCTTTGTAGCCTGCTGTTGGTGGGGGGGCATGCTTGTACTGGGGCTGGTGGATAGGACCTCTGGTGGATTCTCTGGCTCAGAACCAGTGGACTGTTAGCGGTGCACTTACTGCCATTTAAGTCATAACAAGCTAGTAGTGAAATGTAACACACACACCAAACGAAGCACACTACCATGTGTGCACGCACTGCACAGACCTTGTTACAGAGATCAAAACTGAAGTGATGAAAATCCAAAAGATATCTGAGGATGCCCATTGTGCTTCCGCCATACTCCGTTCTTCAACTTTTGTCTGCTGCTGTAGTGTATGAAAATGCAGCACTTCATTCTTTCAAGAACTAAAGCTATGTTGAATCGGAAAACAATGCAGTCTTTATGGCCACAACTGGCCCTGAGATGCAGATAAAATGAAAGGTACTATTCAGCAGAGCATAAAGGAGTAACAGCCTGAGAGCAACTGTCTCTTTTCTGTAGTGAAGAGTTGACAACCTTGATTTTACAATAAAATAAAATGTAGATATAATGCATAATATAACTTCAAAGAAGGCTTGGAACAAGGTTATGCACAATAGCCTACAGTATACGATGCAGGAGAAATGATTTTTTGCTATAATTTAGCTGGGGTGAATTGCTCTAATGTAGGATGTTTTTTGCATTTCTAAATTCTGGAATGTACTGAGGTGTGAAGCCAGTACATTAAACCCACACCCAGTAGGCTACTATTCTGAAATCCCCCGAATGTGTCCTAGCAAGACCAAAAAAGAAAACGCATACGTAAGCTTTCACCTAATCTGACTCTCATTACATTAATATCACAGGTATTGTGCTATTTGATGAAGTACCGGAGTGCACCTCTGACGTGTGTGCGTGAACGTGGACTGATAAGAGTGCCATGTAAAAACTTTTCCAGCTATGTGACAACTGTAGTTGCCCACACAATCAAATGCTAGGCTGACTTTATTCTCTGGTGTGGCAGAATAACAATGTTAGGTAACTATTTGTCACGGAGTGACTGTTTAAAGCTATAAATGGGGCATAATATCCGTGGGGGTCAGGTTCCAACCAAAATAGGAGGAACAGACATTTGTTCCCCCACCTCCCACCCAGTATTTGTCATGACCAGTCATTAAAAGTTTCTTAAATATATAAGAAAATAGGTGCTCTCTGCTCCACTGTTAGACTGACTCCAAAATGTACTGATTGTTCACTGAGCTCCTCCTTCTTCATGTTGGTTTACATGTTATTCAGCAACAGTGAACACATCAGCTCTGTGTGGGGCTTGTGACTGGTCAGCACGTTCTAAATTTTGGCCATCCTAGGCCTTACTGGTGTCCTATAGACTTACAGCTGATCACTCACAAGTACACAGGTAAAAAAAAAAATCCCAGGATCACTTAAATTAAATGAAAAGTCTGTTCATGCTGCTGATTGTCACATCTTATGATCCTGGAGATTGTGCTCTAGTTTCACTCTGAATGATCTGAAAGTTCTATCACTTGTCTTTTGGAAAAGGGGTTCGTAGTCAACGCTAAACTGTGTCCCTGTGAACAATATATTTAGTCATATATGTGGTTGAACAAAACAAAAACACAATTGTAGGTGACAACTGCACATCGGAGAGCACATTGTTTGAGTCAACATTGTGATTCAATCACCACACCTTAAATGTTATTATCACAAGTTAGAGCATTCAATTTTGCAGGACATACACTTCACTGATGATTAGATCTTTAAAAGCCCACAATAATGCAGTGTTATGCATTTCAAGCTGATTATGCCAGCCGGCCTATTCTTTTTCCCCTCTCTGAGGAAAAAAAGTGGTGGAGCATCGTTCTGGTGCATTTTGGCAGCACTACGCCTATGGTTAATGTCTTTTTTTCCTTTGTCGGCATTATATTATTACTAAAATGTTCACAGCTTTTGTATTTTTCTACCAAAATATCAGATCTTTCAAATCTCACCAGAGCAAAATTCAAGGTGGAGTTGAACTCATTCTGTATGGGAGACTAAGCTGTGCTTTATGCCTTCACACCCTCCCCACTTCTTGTTCTATCTGTGTCAGGAGGAAAATGCAGTGTTTCATTCATTTATAAATTGCATTGCATCAGAATACAATCCAACATTCAAATGTGTTCTTTATGAAACCTTTACAGTTTAGTTACATTTTAAGAGACAAGGCAACTGAACAAGTTGGCTATAAAATGGTAATCTATACATCAAGACAGTACAGTGATGCACGGTTGTTAAACCCTCATTCAGCCCCTTGTATTTTAATGAAGCTGTATTGACGGTATCATTGTACAAAGTCCACTTAACTACAGGGTTGTGACAGCAGCTGTGCAATATATCAGATTGCAAATGAATGTTCACAGTGAAGTGCAGTACCTGTATTGCAAGGATTATCATCAGACTTTTCTATTGTATAAACCATGGCTTAAACAAAAACACAACTGTGAATATAGTATTTCAGACAGTCATGCTCTGGATTGTGTGTTTTTGAGACAAAACACCATCTAATGTTCACACCATGTAAATCAAGGAATAGCTCTTTTATTGGGCATATTTACTGTGGAATCTAGAACTGACTTATCGGGCGACAGGAGAAGCGGGGCTCCTGGAAGGCTAACGGGAACTGCACACCAGCTGCACAGTAGCCGAAAGCCATTCAGCTGCTAAGCACAATTCGGAGTGGCTGCGTCTGTAGGTATAGTAACTCATGATCAAACAGGAGAACTGCTGCTTTTGTGCTAGGGCTTTACAGGAGCATTTTATCAAAGATCACTTAACTGCAGTAGTTGATGGGAAAATATTATTGGTGTTTGAATGAGAGTGGGCAACGCTCAGCTCCTACACACACGGAACAGACGCTGGTGTTGCAGCAGTGAAGACGGTGTTACTTTAAGGATGGCTCCAGTGCGTCATTGAACCATGCTTTCTGCCCCATTCAAAAAATCTGAACTCAGAAATGATGAGTAACTGTTTAACAATCTAACCCAGGGGTGGCCAATGCTGACCTGCTGATGATTACCTGGCTCAGGTGTGTTCAGCCAATCAGAAGCTGGAAGATACCATCTTAGATGAAAGTGGAGTGAGGAAAGAAAGTGAATTGGTATCTTCCAGCTTCTGACTGGCTGAACACACCTGAGCCAGGTAATCCGCAGCAATTCAGGCAGGGGTAATAGTTGGAAAACAAGCAGGACAGTGGCCCTCGAGGACTGGAATTGGCCACCCCTGCTCTAACTCCACAATTCAGTGCTATACAGTTGTCTTTTCATGTTTTCAGCAACTTTTTTCCAACAGGTATAATGTGCTTAAAAAAATCTGATTTTGCTTTACCCCGACTTTAAAATTAAAGGTGTTTTATATTGATAACTTTCTGTGATTTTGCACATTTGTTACATTGAGCCACAAATGGTTATTATACCAATATTTTAATATCAAGTGCTTGAAAAATGGTGCCCAGCCTTAGTGTATTACTGGCCTAATGTTCTGCTGTGGTAAGATTAAACTTTCATCTTAAAAGATGTTACAAATGTGATTTCAAAAAGTGCATATGAGATATTCATTCAAATCTGTGTCTTTAAGTTTCAGGTGTAGCTGCTAGTGTCCTGAGGAAATGCCACTGAGGTTTCGCTCTGTTGTACCCTACACACTGCCTGGAGTACTTGCACTGATTGGTTGGTGGTGGTACATCTCACGGAAGAAAGTGCGGCTCATCAGCCATGACAGCCCAGAGGGGGCTGCAACCATAATGGGCCTTAGAACATCCCAAACTAATGGTAGCAATGGTTTGGTTGAAAAAGGCAATATATCCCCCATAAATGACATAGAAAGCCCCACCCACAGATGTCCTAAGATCATTAACCAGAGAACAGAAAATAAAAATATTTCCCAGGTCCATGTTCAGGATGCTGAAGCAGCACATTCACTGGAACAAAGTCCTGAAGAGGCTACCCCACATCTTGCTACAGTAAGACAAAGGGAGATTCTTAAGCCCTCTGTCTCACTTACATCAACTGGCAAAGAAGACAACCTGCAGGTGTCACTGAAAGGCCATAACGACTCAGAAAAAACCTCATCACTTGTCATGGCAACAATGTTACAGAAGCAGCAAATCAAAGGTCTAGCCTCTGCTCCAGAGGACACAATGGAAGAGGTCATCTTGCCTTGGCAGTCTATTAGAGACACCAGCTCCTCCCCTACAACAGTTCATCTTTCTGATGCAGAGAGGCCTGAACCTGAGGGAGAAGTTGCAAAGAATCACATTACTAGTAATACACAAGATGAGAGAGTTGTTTGTGCAGTCACCCCAGCCAAAGTGCTCCCATCAGTGATCCCATCAGAGGTGGACTCTTTAGACTCACCCCCTTTGGTGCAGGATTACCATCAACACAAATTAACGAGCACACCTACTGCGCTGGCCCTTGCCTCCACAGCGCTGACCATGGTTCAAGACTCGCTCACTAGATCTGTGCCCACAGATGACATCCAATTACACAGTAGCAGTGGAGAGGAGCAGGACCTAGAGCTTCTGGCAGCTGGACTTATAACTGAGGTCATCTCGGCAGCCACCCAGGAGGTCCTTGGTGTCACCAGCTATCAGATTACAGACAGCACCCAGCCCACATGCAGTAGCAGCACACTATTGGTTAATGGTAGACTATGCTCCCAACATGAGCCCAGCACTTCAGCACAGCAGCATCACCATCTACTGACAAACCCCTGTAAGATAGGCTATGAATATAGAGAGGAAACACAAAGAGAAGAGCAAGGGATGCCTAATGGGTGCTCCTCAGCTCAAGAATGGGAGCCCGTTGAGGTTAGTCATAGAATTCATCAGACAAACAATGAACAGAGACACACTTGGCCAACACTATCACTCCAGGCAGCACAAAATATCCCTCTCCTAAACATGAAACTGAAAGGTGATGAAGCAGTTGTGCTGGCTGAAGATTCGGCTTGTAGCACATGCCAGTCTGAGGATGGCATAAGCAATGAGGACCTCCAGACCAGCATATTTGATAACCAAATGGATGTGATCCAGGTTACAGACTTGTCAGTTCGAGAATTCACACAGCCTCGGTCACTAGTTGAGACAACCACAGAGGAAACGGTTTTGGCTATAAATGAAAAAAGCTCAGTGGATGCTGTATGTGAGATAAAGAGGCTGAATGGAAAGGGCCTGAGGAACGGAGCTCATGGGACATGTGATGTGGAGATGGACCGTTCTGGAGGTGAGACATTATTCTGTTTGTTCAGAGAATTAGTGTAAAAAGTGTTCGCTGTAGCCAGACCAATACTGGATTTTTGAGGCAAATACTGAACTTAATATTATAGTTTCTAAATCTGATAACAGGTGCTTTTGGACCAAACAGTTCTAGGGACAACCTCACTGTGGAGCTCCCCCAAGAACTACATACCTTCACAAGCTTTTTATTCTTTTTGCTTTTGCACTGGAACCCTGAAGTAAGGTAACACTAAAAGTGGTTGTCTGTTAGAGATGAGCCAATAAACTCTCAGCGGTTAATACATAGTGACATTACTGTACATTACCAATAAGTATTTTCTTTATAAAATGAAATGCTATAGTTAATGCAGACATACATAACTCGTGGTTCCTATTGTGCTTGGAGAATCCCTACCCTGAAGTAGGAGCTAAAAACATCCCTGAAAACAGAATTCTAAGAACTTCTATTGTTCTCAGTTCCTGTGGTGTGGACACAAAAAGGTGGTACTTTTTTCAACTGTTCTGTGGCAAAGTTCCTCTGGTCCAAAAGCACCTACAGTAATGTAGTGACAAATATTTTTGCATCTTGTATTGAAGATACAGTGAGAGAAAACAGCAGACTTTCTACCAAATGTGACCAGGGCCAGTACACTCCCTGACAAAAGTCTTGTCCTATAAGGACATAGTAACCTAAAATGTCATATAACTTTATTTCTAATCATTCAGTTGTCACAATAAATTGTTAATTTTAATGTCAAGGGCATTCACATTAATAACTGGGTGCAAAATGAAACCATTAAAAAGTGTCCTGATGTTCACAGCTTGGTAAAGCCCATAACATCTGTTTCTGCAAGGACAAAAGTCTTGCCATATCTTTAATGGATTCAACCAATCACAGATTAGAGCTTCACCTGTGACAAATACTGTAATTAACACATTCCCAGGTGTGTATAAGAAGAACCCCAGCACACCCAACCTTCATTTGAAATGCAACCTGACCTCTGACAGCATGCCAGAGATTCAGCCACAGACCAAAGTGCTGATCATCAAGAGCCTGAAGACCAAGTCTCCTGCTGAGGTGGCAGACATCTTTAATGTATCTAAACGAGAGGATAAGAAAAAGCTTTGAAGAAACTGGTGAAGTTCATGACAGGCCCAGGTCAGGCAGACCCTGTAAGACAACTGTTCGAGAGGACCGTTTGTTGCTTCGACAGTCCAGGGCCAGCCCTTTTTCACCTGCAGCAGAGCTACATAAAAACTGGTCACCAGAAACCCCTGTATCTACAAGAACACTTTGTCGAATTCTCTCACGCAGTGGTCTCAATGGCGAAATTAGTGCTCAGAAACCAGCATGAAATAGAAGACAACTAAAAAATCATGTTGCTTTTGCTAGGGCCCACAGCTTGCAGGAAGGATGGACAGTGGAAAAGTGGTAGAAGGTTGATTTTTCCGATGAATCATCTATTGAACTGCATGCCAGTCATTGCAAATACTGCAGAAGACCTATTGTAACCCGCATGGACCCAAGATTCACACAGAAAACAGTCAAGTTCGGTGGAGGTAAAATCATGGTTTGGGGTTACATTCAGTATGGGGGCGTGCGAGAGATCTGCAGAGTGGATGGCAACATCGACAGCCTGAAGTATCAAGACATTCTTGCTGCCCATTACATTCCAAACCACAAGAGAGGGCAAATTCTTCAGCCGGATGGCGCTCCTCATACTTCAGCCTCCACATCAAAGTTCCTGAAAGCAAAGAAGGTCAAGGTGCTCCAGGATTGGCCAGACCAGTCACCAGACATGAACATTATTGAGCATGTCTGGGGTAAGATGGAAGGAGAAGGAGGAGGCATTGAACATGAAACCAAAGAATCTTGATGAACTCTGGGAGTCCTGCAAGAATGCTTTCTTTGCCATTCCAGATGACTTCATTAATAAGTTATTTGAGTCATTGCCGAGACGTATGGATGCAGTCCTCTAAGCTCATGGGAGTCATACACAATATTAATTCTTTTTCCATGGCAGCATGACTTTATGTTCTGTATTGTACATTATTTTGTTATACGACAAGACTTTTGTCTAAGCAAAGTCTGACCTTTCTGTCCTAATTAAATTAAAAATCAAGGAATGATGATTTTATTTTGGTAAAATAAGCATGATCTAGAGGCCTTTGCCTTTCATATAAGCCACTTCTGATTCCAAATGATCAACTAGAAGTCAAGTTATTTGTTGTTCCTACAACCTGGATAGGCAACAAGACTTTTGTCAGGGAGTGTATTTAGCAAGCATCTCGGAATCAGTCCTAGGAGTTGTGCTGAAAGCTAACTTAGGACAAAAAAAATAATCATACCTCAGAGTAGGACTTAAGTTATTTATGAAGCATCCTTCTGTCACTTTCAGCAAGGACAAATCCTACTACTAATAACGAGCGAGACGTCACTGTTTTACGACACTCAGAACCACAAAGGCGACATTATACTGACGTGTTATAGTTTCTCCAACAGAGTTTGTAGTTATAGACCGTGGAAACTGAAATGCTATTATCAGCGCCACTTATCAAGTGAAGTCTTTTATGTGTATAGACAAGAAGCTGGTAACAGAAAATAACATGTTCATTGTACACAACAGTAATGTGCTTTATGTCAAGGCTGTAAGTTTATTTGAAAGCCACTCATAATGTGACTCACCGGTGTGAAATTTTCTTCACCGGCCCCATTTTTTCTAATTCTGTATAATAAAGCTGTGTATTCAGGGGAACATAATTATAAGTTTCAGTCTGCTTTCACTGTTATTTGAGCCTTGTGTGAGTCCATTTGGCTGCTGAATCCAGTAAACCAAGGATCATGTAGTTCACAACCACTTGTGTTAATGCTGTGGTAATGTTTTGAATTAACAGAAGTGCCCTCATCAGTGCTCAGGCAATGACGTTAATGTGTGCGCCATCGATGACTCCAACACGTTCAAGGAAAGCAGCGATTTGCGTATTTGTAGCTGGTTTTTCACTGATTTAACAGTGAGTGGTGTGGAAATGAATGAATCGCTGCATGTACAGTGGAGCTGTAAGAATGACCGAGGTCTCATTTATAATGGCCAAAACTGTTGGCTTTGATAGACTCAAATCATTCCTACTGCTGCACCTACTTTGTCTAAGAAAAAAGTAAAAGTAAAAAATGTAACCTAAAGATGCAATGACTGCTGTTTCAGTGGAGACAGCACATGTTCTTCCTTTTGTTGGAGCAATTGCATCTTGCACAAGATCTGTCACAAAACTTTTCCATTTATTACCAAACTGTATATTTTAACAAGCTCAGAGTCATTAAGTGCAAGTAAAACATCTTCCCTCCCACTAAGTCTGTGGGTTTATCTCTGTCTGAATGCCACCTCCTGGCAACTTCCAATGAGTTTGGACACCTCTGGAGCTCTCGTACATTTGGTGGGGATAGGAATACTGTCCTAAGATAGGAAGTGTTGATAGATTGCTCTTTCTTCCGCTAAAAAAATGGGGCCAAAAAAAAATCCTCATCTATCCCTCTCTGAGCTCTATCTTCCATCCCTAATCCATGTTCCATGCTCTCTATGGAGGTGAACAAACACTTAATAATTATATGGATATTAATGTGACATTTATGATCTTAATGCTCCTAATGAGCTGGAACTGGTGAAGTTCATGACAGGCTGGTTTTGGTGTGGCAGGTGCCACGCAAAAAAGTTACCAGCGGAAGCATTGTTTCATATTGGTTGTTAAAGAGGATTATGATTTTGTGTGTGTGTGTGTGTGTCCAGGCTCTGATGTGAATAGTATGGACTCTGTGGACAGCGGCTGCACTATGGGTGCTGCGGAAAGCTCTTCAAACTCTGAGCTCATCATCTGGGAGATTGAGGTGCCAAAGGTGAGTCGGAACAACTGAAAAAAGATATAAAACCACAGTGAATCAATGATAATCCTGACAAGATTCCAAGATGGCAAAATTGTCCGTATTGGTTACATTTTTATTTTCTTTATTTATTCCCCCCCGCTTTAAAACTGTCTGCATTTGGCACCTCACAGTGGTACAAAAGGAGGAACTAATTATGTATTTCAAAGCGCTCTGTCAAACAATTTTGTCTGCAAAATTGTATATAAGTTGTACTTTTGGAAATGAGACTTTATACATACACTCATGGCCACTTTATTAGGTACACCTGTACAATTGTATGCATTTCAATGCAACACTTCTGCCTTAACATCTGTTTATGAAGTTCAGAATGTTTGTTTTTGGTGAAATTGTCAAATGTATAAATTCAAATATGTTTATTATTGAGGTCATATTGTTGTACTGGACTACATTATATTCAGAGGTGTTCCTAATGACCCTCTTATGTATGTAGCTGGAAAGGACAAAAATATAGACACCTCTAAATATAATGTGGTTCAGTACAACGCTACCTTTAATTATGACCTCAGTAAACCTAGTATAATTGAATTCAGACATTTATGACCATTTCACCAGAAACTGAAACATTTTTGAGCTTCAAACAGATGTTAAGGCAGAAGTGCATACAATTGAGCAGTTGTACATAAAGTGGCTGGTGAGTATATATCACATTTAATCTGTCACTGAAATTTCTCTCCAATAAATGCTCCAACAAATATCCTCTAGTTGGGGCAATGTTTGCTAAAACTCACAGTGGCCAGCTGGAACTATTGAATTATATATTTGGGAGTAATTTTTAAACACTTGTCTTCACTAAGAAACACTGGGCATGTAACAGACAGTCAGGGTAGGGAAGTAATTGAAGTCAAAATATTAGGAGATGGACTAACACTGTTGGTTTAGTTCTGCACATATAGTCATGGCTAAAAATACTGGCACTCCTGCAGAAGTCCATATTTGGGGTATATTTCTGTGTGTAATGTATCAGATTTGGGTTTTTCCTCAGCTTTTTGTGGTGGTCCAAATCAAAGCAAGCAAGAGAATACCAGAGCGCTTGCGACTGCAACAGTTTTCTCTGAGAAGTGGTACATTATCTGACAGAAAGGGGTGCCAGTATTTTTAGCCATGTCTGTAGATCTGTGTGCGATCTCAGTCTCACATGACAATGATTCTGCTGTGTTTGCATCAAACCAGGTGCTCCCCTTTTCATGCTAAGCTGAGTTAACCAAGAGCAGGAATACAGTACATCATGTGACAAGCTGTAAACACAAAGAGAAGACTGATTGATTCAGAAACAAATCCAACATGTTTGACATTGTGAAAGATATTGATATTCTTGAAGTTTAACTGACTCGGTGTTGGGCTGTGATGATCAAGTGTTCCCTTAATTTTTTTTTAGCAGTTTATTTTGTCCAAAGACAACATTTACTAGATTATTTCTATGGAATTGGGAAGGTCTTTTCAGACCAAGAACAACATGAACAAATGATATGAAATGGCATATTTTTCACAGGCAAATAAAATGTGACATACATTCACATGAAATGCAATGCAAATATGTGTTGTAAAACACATAAATGTCGCGGAATAAAAGGGGGTCACCTTCAAGTGATTATGACCTATTGGTGATTTTACTACATAAATTGAGTAAGAAGCAAACACATGCAGAGGGGAGGATCTTGGGGCTCAAGCCCCTGCTCTTTTCCCAAGTTAATCAAAAATGCCCCTCTTGGTATTAATTATAAATAAAAATGTTGTGGTCAATGTGAACATGCACAAAACCGTCGGAAATGTGTCACACTAAATTCATAGAATTTTCCTGCGTGTAAGAGTAAAAAGTTTACAACACCTGCAGCCTTATAGCTGATCTACCTCATTTAAGCAGCTGTTTGTGGTGATTACCCTTCACATGTGCCAAAGGAAAAAATAGACTCAAAGTGTAGAAGTGTAACAAGAGGTCCAGGGATGATGTGTGTGTCTTGGAGTCGGTGTGGATCAACACATTTGATTGAAGTCTCTGCTTTGTGAGATGCATGAGTAGAGTAGAGTAGGTACTTTATTGGGAAATAACCTTGCAAGGGCAGTATTTCAGAGATTGTCTACCAATTCTACAGTGACGGCAGTCGTTCACGCATAACCCTGTTTATTTTGCAGTCGTACCCAGTGCGACTTTGGAAAAATGTCAATCGCACCTTATATAATTGATCACTTGCACTCTGGAACCTGTGTGTGTGTGTGTGTGTGTGTGTGTGTGTGTGTGTGTATACAGTGGGTACGGAAAATATTCAGACCCCC
>NW_018128094.1:1746719-1750761 GCF_001952655.1 Monopterus albus
TATATACACATATATGTATATTTGCTAAATGTTCAAATATATTCCAATCACTGCTTTGTTCAGGAATTAAAGTTCCACCATAGCCACCTCCAGGTGTGTGGGACAGTGTGAGTTGTTGGTTGAGGCAGTCCTGCACTTGAAGAGGCAGAGGAGCAATTTCAGGGATATGAATGAATTTATGGATGATGACTATTGGGGGCGGAATCTTTGGTATACCATTTGATTCCGATTCTTGGTGTCACAATTCAATTTAGTATGATATTCGGTTCAAAATGATTCAATAAAAAAAGGTTACTATATTTTGGCTCTTACTGTAGTTTACTGTGTCAGAGTTGCCTCCTGTGTATTGCCCACTGAACTGCTAATGAAGCTTAACAGGCAGTTAATTGGCTCTGATGAATGTTGGAACCAAGTACTTCACATACTGCTGGGTAGCAATATGTAGAGTACTTGAAATTTTAAACATACAAGGTTATTCAAATGTGCCACAGCATTGTGATGAACAAAATTATATCATTAATTGTAATCCAATAATATAAATGTGAGCAAATAACGAGTAGGCCTACCTTTTACTTCAGGTTTTTGGTAGCTGGTGTGTATGTTGTAAAGCGAGGGGGAAGAATAAAGCAGAGTACTCTGTTGTGCTGTTGTCAACATTACTTTTGCAGCATTATTTATTATTATTATTATTTTTTTGCCTCTCTAGTTTGACTGAAGTGCTGCAGTGTGTATTGCTGAGCTGCTATGGCTTGCAAGTTTGGGTCTTCTATGGTTACCGCACAACTCTTGTACATGCACGTTTTACATATGCCTACATGAATAGATGGAAAGACCTTTGCACCATGCATGGCAAACTGCAAACTTGCTTTAACACTTTCATTCTGCCTGTGAAAAGCTGGAAAAATAAACTGTGGTGCGAAAAACACTAATACAGCATTGTTGCATGGTGAAATTTGTTGTTGATGTGAAGTGGTTTCTTGACAGGGCATTGGTTTGAAAAATATAATTGTTGTGCAAAAAAACATGAAAAATTCACCTTCAGTGTGAAAAGACCTTTAGTTGTGTTCATTTTTTTCATTAATAAGAGTCTGAGTGTTGTGTCCATTTTTTTCATTAATAAGAGTCTGAGTATGGCTAGGTTCTTAGGGTTTTGGTCATGCTTGTAAAATGTTTTGTCCTGTTAACATATTTTTCTGTCTTCTCACGTTCCCATACAAGCATCTTGTAGGGCGGTTAATTGGGAAGCAGGGGAGATATGTGAGTTTCTTGAAGCAGAACTCTGGTGCGAAGATCTACATCTCTACTCTGCCTTATACCCAAGAGTTCCAGATTTGTCACTTAGAGGGTGAGTTGGGGGGTCAGGTGTTGACAGGAATCAAAATTCTTACTGGATGAGGAAAATCTGACCATTTCAAAGACTTGTTTTGAACCACAGTGAAAACTTTGATTTCTGATTTATCTGTCTCCAGGTATGCAGCAGCAGGTTGACAAAGCCTTGTCATTGATTGGGAAGAAGTTCAAAGATCTGGATTTGACAAACCTATATGCACCTCCAGCGCCTCCACTCACATTGCCATCACTTCCAATGACCTCTTGGGTAAGGATGGGCTCTCTAGCTGCTATTTATTTAGTTTGTGTTTATTTTGAGATTATTGTTAGTTGATATAGATGGGACAGACTTAATGACTTAAACATATTACAGTCACTACAATCTAATTACATCTTTGCATTATTGTTTTGTTTGTTCAGTTGGGTGCTAGTATAAATATTCAGCTCAGGATTGACAGTCAGAAGGTAAGTTTTGATGAAGTGCTTAAAACAATGCACATAGATGGATAAAACATTAAAACACACAAAATGCACACTGATAAAATATTAAAATGCATATATGGATAAAACATTAGAATGCAAATTAGGCAAACCATTAAAAAATGACTGAAAAGCAACAATTGCAAGGCAGTACAAGTAGCAAAATGTTCAATTCTGCATTTAACTAGAAACAAGTGCAAACATCTTAGGCACGGAGTAGTGTGTTCTCCCTTCTTGGTGCTTGTCAGTATTCTAGCAGCAGCATTTTGAATTGGTTGCAGTTGTTTGGTGGTCTTATTGAGGAGGCCAATAAGTATTCTACCCTACTAGAAACAAATGCATGAATGATTTTTTCTAAATCCTTCTTAGACAGAAATTTTCTCATTTTAGATGTTTTTTTTTAAATGCCAGAATGATGAATTTGTAAAAGTTGAATAGTAAGGGCCCAAGAGCAGTTCCTTGTGGAACATCGTATTTCATCAAGGTTCTTTCAGGTTCATAATTATCGATACTGACCTATGTATCCCCTGCCTTCTAGATATGATCTGAGCCACCTAAGAACAGTTCCCAAGAGTGTGACCCAGTTTTCCATTCTATGTACAGCTGAAATCAGAAGTTAACATACACCTTAGTTCCATTAGGATCACTACATTATTTTAAGAATGTGAATCACAGTAATAGTACAGAAAAAGATTCATTTCAACTTGTATTTCTTTATATCACTTTCCCAGTGATTCAGACATTTACATATGACATATGCTTGATTAGTATTTGGTAGCATCCATCCATCCAGCTTCCTCCGCTTATCCGGAACCGGGTTGCGGGGGCAGCAGTCTAAGCAGAGATGCCCAGACGTCCTTCTCTCTAGACACTTCCTCCAGCTCCTCCGGCGGGAGCCCAGCCGAGAAACATAGTCCCTTCAGCGTGTCCTGGGTCTTCCCTGGGGCCTCCTCCCGGTGGGACATGCCTGGAACCCCTCCCTAGGAAGGCGCCCAGGAGGCATCCGAAAGAGATGCCCGAGCCACCTCAGCTGGCTCCTATCGATGTGGAGGAGCAGCGGTTCTACTTTGAGCTCCTCCCGGGTGACCGAGCTCCTCACCCTATCTCTAAGGGTGCACACAGCATCCCTGCAGAGAAAGCTCATTTCGGCCTCCTGTATCAGGGATCTTGCCCTTTTGGTCACAACCCAAAGCTCATGACCCAAAGCTGAGAGTTGGAACGTAGATCGACCCGTAAATACAGAGCTACCAGTAAATCGAGAGACTCGTCTTACAGCTCAGCTCCTTCTTCACCACGACTGACCAGTACATCGACCGCATTGCTGCCGAAGCTGCACTGATCCGCCTGTCAATCTCCCGTTCCATCCTTCCCTCACTCGTGAACAAGACCCCAAGATACTTAAACTCCTCCACTTGAGGCAGGAACTCCCCGCCAACCCGAAGGGAACAAGCCACCCTTTTCCGACTGAGAACCATGGCCTCGGAGGTGCTGATTCTCATCCCAGCCGCTTCACACTCGGCCAAAAACCGTCCCAGTGCACGCTGAAGGTCCTGGCTTGATGGGGCCAACAGGACAACATAATCTGCAAAAAGCAGAGACAAGATCCTGTGGTTCCCAAACCAGACTCCCTCCGGCCCCTGGCTGCGCCTAGAAATTCTGTCCATAAAAATGATGAACAAAACTGGTGACAAAGGACATCCCTGCCGGAGTCCAACATGCACGGAAAGACGTCTGACTTACTGCCAGCAATGCGAACCAAGCTCCTGCTCCGGTTGTACAGAGACCGGACAGCCCTCAATAGAGGGCCCCGGACCCCATACTCCCAGAGTACCCCACACAGGGCGCCACGAGGGACACGGTTGAATGCCTTCTCCAAATCCACAAAACACATGTGGACTGGTTGGGCAAACTCCCATGAGCCCTCCACCACCCTGACGAGTGTATAGAGCTGGTCCAGTGTTCCGCGGCCAGGACAAAAACCGCATTGTTCCTCCTGGATCCAAGGTCTGACTATTGGTTGAATTCTCTCCAGTACCCTGGCATAGTCTTTCCTGGGGAGGCTGAGGAGTGTGATCCCCCTATAGTTGGAGCACACCCTCCGGTCCCCCGTCTTGAAAAGAGGGACCACCACCCTGGTCTGCCAATCCAGAGGCACTGTCCCCAACCGCCATGCGATGTTGCAGAGGCGTGTCAGCCAAGACAGCCCTACAACATCCAAAGACTTAAGGTACTC
>NW_018128094.1:1750920-1753039 GCF_001952655.1 Monopterus albus
TCACTATGTCCCCAGTCGAGGTCAACAACTGCCCACCTCCACTGTAAACAGTTTTGGCAGGGCACTGCTTCCCCCTCCTGATGCGCTGGACGGTTTGCCAGAATTTCTTCGAGGCCAAGCTATAGTCTTTCTCCATGGCCTCACCAAACTCTTCCCAGGCCCGAGTTTTTGCCTCCACAACCACCTGGGCTGCAGTCCGCTTGGCCTGCCGGTACCCGTTAGCTGCCTCAGGAGTCCCACGAGCCAACCAGGCTCAAAAGGACTCCTCCTTCAGCTTGAAGGCATCCCTTACTTCCAGTATCCACCACCAGGATCAGGGATTGCCACCGCAACAGGCACCAGAGACATTACTCCCCTGGGATCTGGTCAAAGCTCTACCGGAGGTGGGAGTTGAACATCTCTTTGACAGGGGATTCTGCTAAATGTTCCCAACAGACCCTCACAATACGTTTGGGTCTGCAAAGTCTGTCCAGCTTCCTGCCCCACCATCTGATCCAGTTCACCACCAGGTGGTTATCGGTTGACAGCTCCGCTCCTCTCTTCACTCAAGTGTCCAAAACATACGGCTGGAGGTCAGATGAAACAACCACAAAGTTGATCATCGACCTCTGGCCTAGGGTGTCCTGGTACCTTCTGATGACACTACTTTTATAATCCTTGTGCGTATCGGTCCTAATGATTTGTTGCCTTTATGTAACTTTTTATTTTAACTCAACTCAACTCAACTTTATTTATAAAGCACTTTAACACAGCTGAGGCCAACAAAGTGCTTAACTTAAGATACAATTCAAAACATCTAAAAACGTGACAACTACATTATTAAAACACCAATAAAATAACATAAAAGAACCAATATAGCAAAATAACAAAATACTAGCCCAAACAGAGTCTCATAGCATATCAAACGTCAAGGCATACAAATGAGTCTTCAAGTAAGTTTTAAAAATAGCCAACAAGGGCGCCTGCCTGATGTAAAGGGGCAGCGCATTCCATAGCTTAGGAGCCACAATGGAAAACACTCTGTCCCCTCTGAGTTTACGCCTAGCCCTCGGTACCTCCAGCAAGAGCTGGTCCTTAATAGTCCTTAATAGTCCCTCCCGGTGCTGACCGGGAGGGACTATTAAGGAAATAAAGGCTCAGCAAGGTACAATGGAGCAAGACCATTTAAAAACAAATAAAAGAATCTTAACATGAATCCTGAAAGACACTGGAAGCCAATGAAGGGATGCCAAAATAGGAGTTATATGCTCCCTTTTACGCACCCCAGCCAAGAGATGGGCAACCGCATTCTGAACCAATTGTAGACGAGCCAGTGACGACTGGCCGACTCTGACATAAAGAGCGTTACAGTAATCCAGACGCGATGTAATAAATGCATGGATTACTGTCTCAAAGTGCTGGTGTGCAAGAAAAAGCTTTACCTTTGCTATCTGCCTAAGGTGGAAAAAGCTAAATTTCACAACAGCATGAATTTGGCGATCAAACTTCAGACCAGAATCAATTTTTACGCCCAAATTCAGGATCGTCTGTTTCTCATTCTGCTCCAGGTGACCTAAGTCAACTGAGGGTGGGTCACCAGACCTATCTGTGTAAAACACCGTTACTTCAGTTTTTGTCTTATTAAGTTTTAACAAGTTTAGTGTCATCCAGTCCTTGACGTGATCAAGACACGCCAATAGTGGCCTAATTGAAAAGTTATCCCTCCTCTTGAGCGGCATATAAATCTGAATGTCATCAGCATAACAATGAAAAAGGGCACCATGCTTTCTCAGGATGGAACCAAGAGGTAATAGATATAATGAGAACAGCAAAGGCCCCAGAATCGATCCCTGGCTACTCTAACAGAAATTTCCCCACTGTGGGATCAATAACTTACCTACCTACCATGTGCATTGATGGACACCCTTATGCTTAAACATGGTGTTCGTTATGGACAAACTGTGACTAGCACAGAAGTCCAATAACAAAATACCACTCGGGTTCAGATCGGGTTCATTCCTGCCAGTCATGCCCCTCCAGGTGTCACTGTCGCTGCCCACGTGAGTGTTGAAGTCCCCCAGTAGAACAACGGAGTCCCCAGTCGTATCGTTTTCCAGCACCCTTCCCAGGGACTCCAAGA
>NW_018128094.1:1753222-1753558 GCF_001952655.1 Monopterus albus
CTCCCTCGAGTAAGGTCCCAGAGCCCAAGCGGGGCATGGGGGCGAGCCTGACTATCTCTAGCTGGTACCTCAACCTCAAGCTCAGGCTCCATCCCCACCAGCTGGGTGACATTCCATGCCCACAGGGCTAGTTTCCGTGTCCAGAGATCGGGTCGTCGGCGCCCTTGCTTTCGACTGCTGCCTCATCCACTGTGCACCAGCCCCTTATGGATCCTCCTGGTGGGCCCACGGGAGGACGTCCCCCCGTTGCTCGTTCAGGCTACGTCCAGCCGGGCCCCGTGAGAGGAGGCCCAGCCACCAGGCACTCGCATTTGAGCCCCAACCCTGGGCCCGGCT
>NW_018128094.1:1753928-1764724 GCF_001952655.1 Monopterus albus
AGCCCCAACCCTGGGCCGGGCTTCAGGGTGAGGCGCCGGCTGCCCCATGACGGGCGACGTCACGGTCCTTGATTTTAATCTATTCATAAAGGGCCTTTTGAACTGCTCTTAGTCTGACCCGTCACCCAGGACCTGTTTGCCTTGGGAGACCCTACCAGGGGCATATAGCCCCCGACAACAAAGCTCCTAGGATCACTCGGGTACTCGGACCCTTCCACCACAATAAGGTGGCAGTTCAAGGGGGTAGCATTGCCTTTAAATTGCTTACAATAAATTGCCAGAATTTTAGCCTCCTTGCTTACACACACTTTTGCAGTTTTGTTCGTAAATCTTCTATTGGATTGAGGTCAGGGCTTTGTGATGGCCACTCCAGTACCTTAAGTCATTTTACAACAACTTTGGAAGTATGCTTAGGGAAATTGTCCATTTGGAAGACCCATTTGCAATCGAACTTTATCTTCCTGGCTGGTGTCTAGAGGTGTTTCAATAGATCCACATGATCGTTCTTCCTCAGGGCTTCAATTTCAGTGCAGGATTGTGGGTACTGTGCATAATTTCAGTGATTCCCACAGCTGTCACTCTTACAATGCGGGAAATTATTGCACACACCTACAGCAATGTTAAACAGTGGGTCTGCTCCAAAACCCGACCGGCACGGTGCCATTGGTACCGGATGGGCTGGTCTCCATTCATGCAGGTTTTACATAAGCTGCATGCCAGGGGGCTATAACAACAGCACTTAGTACACCTTCTCCCCCTCTCAACTAAGCTACGTGTCTCTTCTGCTGTTGCAGTGTCTCTTCCAGGCATATACTGTATATGGGTCAGGTTTTGATTATGTGACCATGAAAGCATGCAAACATGGACTGCTGGTTATGTAGATCTGTCCTTCTGCACATATAACAACAACAAGCCCTGGTTTACAGCCAGACTCGAGCTGATTCATCGTGCAAAAAGGGAGGCTTACAGATGTGTAGACAGGACACTGTACGGCCAGGCCAGGAACTCACTGACAAAGGAGATCAAAGCAGCAAAGAGGAGCTACTCTGAAAAGCTTAGGTTTCAGCCAACGACCCCTCGTCTGTGTGGGAGAGCCTCAAAAACATTACAGGCTATAGGAAACCACCCCCCTGCCGTCAAAAAAAAACACAACAAAAGAAAAGCATGCCATGGGCTCTTTAAGCGGTTTTGAACTTCACTGACACTTTAGCTATATCTGTAGGTCAGTATTTCTCAAAGATCATTCAGCAGAGTTTTGAGTGGTTATTGTCTGGATAGTAGGTAGAGTACAGAAAGGCCATAGAGATGGATGTGTGATTTTACTGCAAAGAATAAAGAAGATCACAGGGTTGTCTTCTGGTGAAGTTCCAACCTCCCAGCTGGTACTCCTAGCCATGTGGCCTCAAGAAACATGGGCTTCTCTGGGGTCTGCATCCATAGCTGCTGCACTCCCAGCTAGCACAAAAGCAAACTAGTTGCATTTGCTTTACCTTTCTCCACAAATATGCACTGCATCAGATAAATGCCAGTAATTTCAGCCTACCAATCAAGTGCGGGTTTTACTGGCTTGTTCCACAGTTAAATAACTTTTCATATTCTAACTCCATGTTTGCCAGGATTTCTTAAGTTTAACATTTCCAACATACTGACAGCTTGTCAGGAAGACATCATATTACCAATGATGCAGATCAATACATAGGACCCATTTGTAATCCTTAAACTATATGTTTTGTTTTTAAAGACTGACATAGTTGTAAAGAGCAGTTGCAAATGTTACAGCACCTTCACATCAAATCATTCAAATTTCTGTTTTGAGATTTTTTTTCCCCAGTGTTTTGTACACAAGATATTTCTGCTCTCAATATCTAAATCTGAAGGAAAACAAAGCTGCTAAGAGGTCTTTATTCAGTAGTTTCTGCAGACACAGTTAGACAATATTTTGTATTTGTCTTCAAGGTTTGTTTCTGAAATAATTGTGTGTCCTCCAATAATTCCAAAGAAATCAAGATTAGCCGAGCTGGGATACAGCATTATTATACTTTTATTGGTTCATTTTATGTGGCATAGAATTTCAGAATGATAGCAGCTTCTTGTTATTCTGAAGCTCTGAGTGTTAGAAGCGCCTTTTACACTGCCCATTTGATGTGGGATTTTTTTTCTGCCAACTTTCCACCTCACCATTCTGTGCAAAAGGTACAGTCCTGAAATGCTTGGTCAATGATGGACCCTGCCTCTAATAACCTACCAGCTTTCCAGCAGCTGTGTAAAAGGAACACAGGAGTTGGCTGGCTTTTTTAAGCCTTGTGTAAATTTTAGGCAAGACTAAATTACTCCCTCCATTGCCAACAGAACAGTAGTCCCTCCAGCCATCCACTGATTACATTTTTGTTACAAATGTACCATTTCATTGCATTTTTCACCCAGAGTATTTTCTTCTTTGTACATATTATATTTAGACTAGACCTGGCTATTTCCTATGTCGTCTTTGGTCTCTTTATTTTCAGTAACTACTTTCATATCGGCACCGAGTTAATAACTTGGATTAATAAATTCCTCAGAGTGTAGTCCGCTATGAAAGACTTTGGTGCCCTATTCTAACACTGTATTGAACATTAAATATTCAATATTGGTGTTTGTGGAGCTGCTTCTCCTTTGTATTTGTGTTTGAATGAGAGTGGGAGTGCTCACCTCCTACACACACGGACCATACAGTTGCTGTTGCAGCATTGGAAACAGGGCGCCCAGGAGAAGTTAAAGTGAAACTCGTGGCTGAAGTTTACAGTACAGTGCTTGTGACTGCGCATGCAATAAAACCTTCAAGTAAAAAGTAGGAGCCATTTAAGGAAACACCTGCTAAACACCTGCTCCACCACATTTACCATTTCTACTCTTATCACTGTTTAATACTGAGGCAGCGCATTATTTATTTTAAAAGCTGTGGCCCTAAAGTGTTGTCTGTGCTCAATCTCACGAGCATCCCTAAAAACATATGTAAGCATAGAGCTTTGTGCACTTTAGTTTTTATAACATTACAGTGTCAGGGGGAGGAATTATGTTAAGGATGCCTCTAATGCATCATCGCCCCGCCCAAAAAGGCAGGAGAGAGTGTTGGTTCATTAGTGTTTTGCTGCTAATTTCTTTATGGCTGGAAATTAACTTGATCTTGAGTGCGCCTGAGGCTATCAGGTTTATCCATATTCTGTACTTTCACCACATGTAAAGTACTTGGCTGAATACATACTCAACATTACAGGCTTTACAATAGTGAGTTAAACTTGAATCAGACTTTATAGTGGAGTTGATAAGTCTCCATTGGCTTCCATTGTTAGCTTAAATACTTTTAGCTGTAACTGTGTTATTAAACAGTGTAAAGTAGCAGCTCTTTCTTTCACATTCAACATTGACAACATAGTAATAACTGTTATAAATGTGTATACAAGTTTACAGTCCTTAAAGTAAATAGCGAGGGGAAAAAGAGTGAAGACTCCAGCTTACTAGTCTTGCTGTTACTCATCTGGGGAGCAGGGTCCACTAGAACTAAGTAGCCAAGTGACCCATAATTAACTGACAGACAACAATCAGCATTTATTATGTATTTCAAAGCATGAAATTACTTAATACACCTTCTTATCCACTGTCCACCTTTAGCATTCAAACACTACCCTTACTGCTGCCATGCTTTCACCGCCTCCTGACATTCTCTGAATGCCCACTGGGGGTGTGGTACAACACCTGTTGAGAATCACTAGTCTGTATGATTCTTGAAAGTGCATACAGTTGGTCTTCTATATCTTTATGCATGTTTCAGAAGTCAAAAAATTAATATTATAAGATGAGGATTAAAATCTGGATGAGACTGATAGTTGAGCAATATTGTACCTCCACTTTTTTCTCATCTAGAGCTTTCTGCAAGCTGCATCCCTCTAGCACTGCAATAGTTTCATTAAACTGTTTTTCCCCAGTGCCTTTAGCCATATGAAATGCACACTAGGTAATTAAAGCCATTTATTGGAAGTCTTCTTATGTCATTTGTCTTCCAGCTTCTGCTCCCCAGTGGAGTGACAGTTGAAGTGATAGTGGTGAACATTGTGTCAGCCGGTCACATCTTTGTCCAGCAGCACACCCATCCCACTTACCATGCTCTGCGAAGCCTCGACCAGCAGATGTTCCTCTGCTACTCCCAACCCGGTGCCCCTGCCCTACCCTCACCTGCTGAAGGTACACCTTGGTCAGACCGTGGGGTTAAAGTCCATGTATAAATGTTTCAGTTTTAGTAATTCTTGTCTAGTAAAAGTTTAATTCCATAAGCAGCTAGACCTGCATATTCAACAATGATAAAAAATCTCCCAGTTGCATAAATGGGCATATGCAGGGTTAGTTGCTGAATTTAAAAAATACAGCTTGTTTATTGTAATTTTTTCTGTCATACAGTTGGCGTGATCTGTGCAGCTCCAGCAGTGGAAGGAGCCTGGTGGAGAGCACAGGTTATCACCTTCTATAAAGAAACAAATGAAGTGGAAATTAGATACGTTGATTATGGAGGCTATGACAGAGTAAAGATCGACTCACTACGTCAGATAAGGTGAGTGCCTCACTGTGTAATTCAAAAGAACATTTAACTAGATAGTATATGACAACTTCTTCAAATATTATATAAATGCTTCTCTGAACATTAGTCTCCTCCATGGTCCGAAATTAACTTTCTGAGTCACCCACCAAGGTGGCCAGTAGATGGGATGAGACGGACGGACCTACTGTGTAGCTAGGTCTCACAGATGAATACAACGGGCCCCACATGGAGTTAAATTAAACACAGCAGAAAAAAACATAGAAAAAAATCAACTAGGTCGAAGACGTTTCACCTCTCATCCAAGAGGCTTCATCAGTTCTGCCCGACTAGCGTTGAGCCAGAGATATTCATCCCCATTGGTGGTGTTTGTCCTTTGATGGCCAACAATGTCCCCTAACGACTGAGTTGTTGTAGCCCAGTATCGGTGAGGGGTGGTGGACTAAGACACAACTTGTCATCCATCTACAACTCTGTTTTGAAATCTCTGCTCAAACATGCCCACCAGGACAATAGGTGTCGGTCCACAGGTGAGGGTTCAAAGACAGGTAGCGATGCTCACCAAATCATAAATCTTGACTTCACACCTCTTTTTCACACAGGAAGATTTTATTGCTCCTGTGTGGGCAGGTCCCCACACTGAAACTGAAAATACCAACAGTGAAAAAAGTATCGTTGAAAAACTGAGGAGCAAAACTGAAAAAAAGCGGCAGTGAAACTAAAAAAAAAAAAAAAAAATCTGTGAAAGAAATGTGGAGAATATTTAAACTTTTTGTTTGAAATTTTTTAAATGTATTCTCAATTTTGCATTTGTTCAGTTTCATTATTTTGGTTCAATCTTTATTGAAACAAATGTTAATTTCATATGTTAACTATGTTTAATAGATCTTTGACTAGATATGTGAAATCCAGTGTAACACATATAACTAGATGGCACTTGGAGTGCAAACCTCTGCCAGGTGGCAGCTCAGTTTACCCATAATGCCATAAAAGCAATATTCTCGTGATGCTTTGACCCTCATAATATGATTTTTTGACCATGAAAAGCTACTGCTGGTATTTGAAATGATGCTGATATTATTAGTTTGACAGTTATTTGAGAAAAACAACAAACATGGCCAACATTTACTCACTGGTGTAGGTGTAAAGCAGTGACTTCAGTGAGTGGACTGGGCAACGTGGTGATGATGTCACATTTCTGCAAGTTTGTGTTCTGCTTGTTCAGCAGCAGTTTGATAAACTGTTCATACAATCTGTTACTGGCTGATTGTTGCACTATGGAATGATCCTTCAAGTCCCCTGTTCAGCTGTGTGTGAGAGCAGTGCAGACCCCTCTCCTCTAAACCAGACCTACAGCACAAACTATGATCCGTGTCAACCTGTCAGGTGTTATGCCAAGTTACGGGTGAGAAAAACACGGGGTATACTGCTTATTAGGTTCCGACGATGGAAACAAAGCTATAATGTGCAGCTGGAACACTGGCATCCTTCTTAACAGACAACTGTGCTCTGAATGAGATGTAGCTGTAGCCTTTCAGCACTCATAATTGTGCATAATCATGTCAAATCAACCGAGGTGTAAAATTGTTTTATCAGAATCACAAAGTCATCCACTCAGCGTCTGTATGAAAGAGAAAAGCAATAAATGAAATGATTGCACAGATTGGACTGTATTTGAGGCTGCGTCTACAGACCTGAATGAACTCACCGACACTGTGATATCATGCATCAGCTTCTGTGAGGACATGTGTGCCCACCAAGACCTTCTGCACATACAACCAACAATAAGCCCTGGTTCACAGTAAGACTCAAGCAGCTTTGTCATGCCGAAGAGGAGGCCTACAGAAGTGGGAACAGGATCCTGTATAGGCAGGCCAGGAACAAATTGACAAGGGAGATCAGAGTAGCAAAGAGGAACTACTCCAAAAAGCTGAAAAACAAGTTTTTAGCCAAGATCCTTTATCTATGTGAAGAAGCACACAGACACATCAGTAGCTACAGGAAACCATCCCCCTCTGCTGTGGAAAACCATCAACTGGCAGATGACCTGAACATGTCAGTTTGAGAAGCAGAACTCTACACACCACATCCACCTCACCTCCCTTCCCCCAGCCCCCCACCACCGAATAGCTGTGAAAAGGATGTGCATAGCCTTTGAAAAAAAAAAAAAACAGAAGATCAGAAAGGCACCAGGCCCAGATGGTGTGACCCCCTCCTGCCTGAAAGCTTGTGCTGATCAGCTGGCCCTCATCTTCACACTTATCTTCAACAGATCACTGGAACTGTGTGAAGTCCCCTTCTGTTTCAAATGCTCCACCATCATCCCTGTCCCCAAGAAACCCTCCATGAGTGGACTGAATGACTACAGTTCTGTCGCCCTTACATCTGTAGTTATGAAGTCCTTTGAGAGACTAGTGTTGGCCCATCAGAAGGACATCGTAGACCTCCTGCAGTTCACCTACCAGGCAAATAGGTCAGTGGATGATGCAGTGAACATGGTACTGCATTACATCCTGCAATACCTGAACTCCCCAGGGACCTATGCACTGGTCCTCTTTGTGAACTTCATCTTGGAGTTCAACCCCATCATCCCGGACATCATCCACTGTAAACTGACCCAGCTCACTGTGCTCACTGCACCTCAGAGAACACCACTGTTAAACTCCTAAAGTTTGGAGATGACACAACATTAATCAGCCTCATCCAAGACGGTGATGGGACAAATGGGAGATTGAACACTTGGCTGTGTGGTCATAACAAGCTGGAGCTGAAATCGTGGAGATAACCGTGTTGGGAAGAGCCACACCCACCTTACCCCCTCACCATAGTCAGCAGCACTGTATTAGCAGTGGAGTACTTCAAGTTCCTGGGCTCCACTATCTTCCAGGACCTTAAATAGACATCCAGCATCAACACCATCACCAAGAAGGCACAGCAGAGGATGTACTTCCTGCGCCAGCTCAGGAAGTTCAACCTGCTCCAGGAACTGTTGATACAGTTCTATAGAGGAATCAAGTCTTTTTTTCTGCTCATCCATCACTGTCTGGTTTGGCTCAGCAACCAAACAGGACAGAAGCAGACTCCAGCAGACAGTCTGGACCGCAGAAAGAATTATCGGTGCCAGCCTGCCCTCCATGGAGGATCAGTACACCTTACGGGTCAAAATAGGATTAGAGAATATTTCTGCAGACCCCTCATACCCTGGACACAAACTGTTTGACTCAAACTTCTCCACTCTGGACAGTGCTACAGATATACCAAAACAACCAGACACAAGTAGAGTTTCTTCCCCTGGGCCATCACTCTGATGAACACTTAACTGATGACTGTTTAACAGTCATGACAGACAACCTTCAGACAATACCTTGTAAATATACCTCTGTATATATCAGTCTTAAAAACTGCATCTAAATGATTTATGAACGCTTGATTTTTTTTCAGAAATAATGTAATCTCCATTGCGCAACATTTGAAGGAATTCTTGTTGTGGCTATACCATGCTACCGGAACAGTGTTTTACAAAATAACCAAGACACTTCAACAAAAAAACCTTTATTTTGGGGGAAACACAATGATCAAAATTAGGAAACAGCAATGACTGTAGCACAGAGAAAGATCACAACATTTTCTGAAGGTTACAACAGTCAACAATGAATAGGAAGAGTACAGGCCCTTGCTTTGAATGACTTCAGCACATCTGCTGCAACAGGACATCACTAGTCTCTCACACTGCTCTGGTGTGATTTTTGGCCCACTCTTCTTCTAGTCTCTTCCACAGATTGGTTACTGTAGTGGGTTTCTTGGCCATAACTTTGTTGCCATGGATTTTCCAGAGATTTACTATTGGGTTTAGATCAGGACTCTGGGCTGGCCATTTCATTATTTCAGTGTTTTCAGTTTCAAGGAACAGCTTTACCCGTTTTGCTGTGTGACAGGGGGCATTGTCCTGCATGAAAATTGCTGGCTGATTTGATGATGAACGCAGCGAAGGGAACCACATGTTGTTGAGGAATGTTTTGATAAACATTTGCATTCTCTCTGCCTTGTAGCTGTATGAGGCCCAACTCCTGCTGCAGAAAACATTCCCCAAACCATGACACTTCCTCTTCCACCTTTCACTGACTTCTTTACACACTTTGCGTTCAGTCTTTCCCCAGTTTGATGAGAAACATAATGTTTCCCATTGGACTCAAATAAATTAAACTTGCTTTCATCACTAAAGTGAACTTTGGACCAGTTCTCCTTTGTCCACACAACATGCTCCTCAGCAAAGGTTAGTCTAGCCTTTTGATTCTTTCTGCTAATGAGAGGTTTGGTCACTGCAGAGTGGGCTTTCAGTCCAAATGGTCTTAAACGTCGAGACACTGTATGACGAGACAGATCTTTACCCTGTTCAGTGCTCGGTGAGCAATTCCAGCTGCAGTGTTGAACCGATTGCCCACTGAGATTCTCTGCATTATCCTGTCCTCTCTTGCATTTGTCTTTCATGGATGACCAGCCTTCTTGGGAAACTTGAATGAGTCCATGACATTGTAAAGATGCAATATTCTGGAAATCTTAGATTTGGAACAACCAACTTCTCTGGCCGTGGCTGATAGTCATCCCTTTGGCCTTAATCTGGACAACCTGCTGTCAAAGGATTTCAGTCACTTTAGAATGGCTCACCATCTTGCAAAGTTAGGCTGCCAGTTAAATGGGGTTTGTCAGATAATTAAGGAAATTGGCACCAGATGCCAGATTATCACCAAAAACTGGGGGGTATCTGAAAATGTTCTCTAATTTTGATCAGTGTTTTTTTTTTTTCAAATATTGCAAGTTTTTTATACTGTGCTTCAGAATATATGTAACTCATGAAATCTGCTTAAAATACTGCTCTTTTACTCCTGTTTGGATAATTTCAAATAGGACTAAGCAGTGACCTTGACATTTATGAAATTGTAGGTTCTCTAATTTTGATCTCGTGTGTGTGTGTGTGTGTGTGTGTGTGTGTGTGTGTGTATTTGTGTTTGAGTACTTTATTTTATTTTTATATTCCTAATGCACATTCCTCTTTCTTGTTTGTGCATTTTTTCTTTTTGTTTTTTTGTCTTATGTTTTATTAGTCTACTCATTGCCTTATGGAACAACATTGTACATGCACATTGAGAGCCACTGTACCAAAGTTAAATTCCTTGTGTGTCCAACACACCTGGCCAGTAAAGCTGATTCTGATTCTAAAATTACACAGTATACAAATTACAAACTATAAAATTTATAATGCAACATACAATTGTATTACATAGGCAGATGGCTATTTAGAATGACACTAATAGCATTTGGGACAAATGACTTCATAAATACATTTTTATTTGCCAAAGGCACTCTTGTAGCTCCATTCAGATTTCATAGGCTCAGATTAACTAAAAGAAGGGTGTGAGGTGTCTAAAGTCCTTCTCACTTTCATCCTCACCCTTTCTGTGGAGAGTTGTCTGTGATTTTAAAGGTTTACCTATAATTGGTACATACACATTGAGAGCCACTGTACCAAAGTTAAATTCCTTGTGTGTCTAACACACCTGGCCAGTAAAGCTGATTCCGATTCTAAAATTACACAGTATACAAATTATAAACTATAAAATTTAACTGTTGATAGCAAACCAACCAAAGCCATTGTTGTTAGCATACTTAAATAGTTTAGAATTTTTCCCATTAATCATAAATTCATTTATGAAAAGCGAGAATAACAATGGCGGAAAATACTTTTTTGTGGGCAGTCTGTGTTAACTGCAGGCTCATTTGAGAGGATTCCATTAAGGCAAACCCTTTGTGAATGTTCAAGAAGAAAAGTTTTAATCTACAGAATTAGCCTACTATCAGTATTAAAATATCAGCCTTGTATACAATAAAATAAAGCACACAGAGCAAATGAGAACAAATAATAGCAAAATAAAGTAAAATTTTCAATAGTCAAAGCTGCATTCTCGGTGCTTTGGGTTCTCAAATTAAAAGGACTCTAGCATGTTAGCCACAGTAAAACTGAGATGATTTATCTAGGTTCTTCTCCAGAGTTTTGCATAGCATACACTGTAGAGCAGTGGTCCCCAACTTTTTTATCACCGCGGACCGGTCAACGCTTGACAATTTTACCGCGGCCTGGGGGGGGATGTACGTAGATTGTTTAATTGTTAATATAATAATAATAAACGTGAATCCACTGTGTACTCGTATGCAACTTTATTAGCAGCTTCCT
>NW_018128094.1:1765138-1766342 GCF_001952655.1 Monopterus albus
TTGACGCGCCGTCCCCACAAATCCAGTTTGGCTTTAAATGCAGCTACTTTATCTGCCAACTTGAAGACAGTTGTCATTTTCCCCTGAAGTGACAGATTGAGTTCATTGAGCAGGCTGAATATGTCGCACAAGTAAGCCAATTTTGGCGCTCAAGTGACCAAGATGTAACCGAGAGAATGCGGTAATTTTTCAAAATAAAAGATCGTTCAGAGTCGGATAATAAATAAAACGGAAATACTTAATGATTTCTTCTGCGGCCCGGTACCAATTGATCCACGGACCGGTACCGGTCCACGACCCGGGGGTTGGGGACCACTGCTGTAGAGGATATCATTAGGTGCGCTTGCCCCATGTCTTTTTGGAACCTGCATAATTACTAATGATTTCCATGATTTAGGCACAGTGCAAGTGTTTAGGAGACTTGGGAAAACGTTTAGTTGGAAACCACAGTCTTTATGAAGTCAGGCTTTTAAGCCATCTGGACTGTTCAGCTTCAGTCTACAGCAGTAGTCCCCAACCACCGGGCCGTGAGGCATTTGTTACCGGGCCGCACAGAAAGAATACATAATTTATATAATTTCCATTGCATTGATTTTTAGAGTCTGGAAGATGTTTTATTATGAAAAATGATGGGATTTTCTCCAACGTATCATCCACCTGTGCCCCTTGACACGTCAAGACGCATGTCTCGGTCACGACATCAGGTGATACATTGCTAAAAAAAAATAAGCCCGCAAATGAGTAAAAAAGAAACATCTTTGAAGAGCTTCTTTTCAAAGGGGAAAAGGCCAACTGAGGAGCAAGAAGAGGAGCCCACGACCTCCAAGAAAAAGAAATCCTCTTTTAACAGATAATATCAGGAGTCATAGTTAAAATACGGGTTTATCGCAATTGGTGACTCTCGCGCACCAAGGCCACTCTGCATATCTGTGCATCAAGAGGATCAGCTGCTGGAGATCGCAAATGACGGTGACCTTAAACGTACATTTGAGACAACAATTCTGTCGATGTTCTGGATGAAAATCAAGCCAGAATATCCTGAAATCGCCACAAGAGCACTGAAAACCCTGCTACCATTTCCAACATCCCATCTTTGTGAAGCGGGCTTTTCTGCAGCAACCAAGACAAAATTACGGAGCAGACTGGACATAAGGAACACATTGCGTGTGTCATTGTCTCCCATCAGCCCTAGATGGGACCATCT
>NW_018128094.1:1774316-1779292 GCF_001952655.1 Monopterus albus
TAGAACCTTTAAGCTTTTTAGCCTGCTGCAGAATGAGTGTTTTGTCTTTCTCATTCATCAGCTTTACCATCACTGCCCTTGGACCGCGTTCGTTGTTTTTTCCGACTCTGTGAGCCCTTTCCATCGCAATGTCCTGCTGTATGTCCAACTTGTTCTTTAGAACCTCCTTCACTTTACTCTCCGCATCCTTCCAGGTCTCTCCGGCTGCCTCCTGAATTCCAGCAAATATCAAGTTTTTCCGCTTGGTTTGTGCTTCCAAGTATTCCACCTTATCCGACATAACTTTCAGGAAATCACAGGCTTCATACAGTCCGTCTCTCGTAGCTTTGATCTGCGTTGACTGCTCATCCATGTTAACTTTGATCGCGTCGACCTCACGCTGAGTAAACTGCAGACTCGATTTTATTTCCTGTATCTCTCTGGTCATTTCGTCGAATCTCTTGTTGTTCGTATCCATAATCATTTGCACAAATCCCTTAAAACTGTCGCTGAGCTGATTCACCAGCGCAGTGAAAAGACGTTTCTGCTCCGACAAGTCCGCAGCAAAATTCTCTTCAACTTCGCCTTCCTCAGCAGCTTCAGATCTATTTGCTCTTTTCCCTTTAGGAGCCATTTCAAGATGTAGACTTTTCCAAAACTTGAAAGTGTAGAAAATATGAAACAGATATGAGAATCCCAGAACAGACAAGAGGAGCAGAAAAAACGTCCGCTCTCGCTTGCAACCCGGAAACACCATGGTGATTTGATATAGTGTGGAATTACTGTAATTGCCTAATATAAAGTGTAATTGTTGCATTCAGATTACATACTATGAACTGACAAATGTTTTTGTTATTGGAACCCCCGCGCCTCTACCCGGTCCACGGAAACATTTTCACGCATGAAACCGGTCCGTGGTACAAAAAAGGTTGGGAACCGCTGGTCTACAATGACTGCAGCTACCTTGTTCTCTTTGATAACTATTGATGTCTCTATAAGTAGGTTCTTACAAATTATTTCACACTCCAGCTTGCCATCCACTGTATTAAATCTACCAAAAACTGCATTAAGACATTAACAAAGATTTTGCTGTTGTTAACAGAACTTTCTTACTGTACCTGCCCATTAATGTATTAAACCCTTCCCATGCCTCCTATATTGCTAGATTGAAATTTACTCTATATTTAGTTTTTGTATTCTATTAAAGCTTTGATAATTTTTCCTTTTAGTTGCCTCCTTTTACCTGCAGCAATACTGTATTAGTGGGGGTGTGGTGACATGTTGTACCATATTAAAAAGTGACAATATTTCTCATTGAGGCAAAAGCAATTTCTCTATCAGTACATAACACAACCAGAGCAGCAGCCAGTGAGACGGAGTGTGACGGCAGAGTGATGTACGTTCACATTAGTATGGCAAAAAGCACAACTCCCTGCTGTGTTTCAATGCACAGGGCTGTGTTGGTTTGGGAGTGAGGGGTTGCAGGGGGAGTGTTCTAGATGCACACAATAAGGCCACGTTGGGGAGGCGACAGTGGTGCGATGGGTAGAGCAGTTATCTCCCAACCAGAAGGTTGAAGGTTCAAATCGCGGTGCCGGCAGTCCACGTGTCAAAGTGCCCTTGGGCAAGACACTGAACCCCCCCGTTGCCCCAGATGGTTAGAGCCGTCGGTTAAGGTGGCGCAGCAGATGGCTGCCATCGGTTCTGTACCGGAAACAAATTCCTTGTGTGTAACATACTTGGCCAATAAAGGTGATTATCCTTATCCTTATTATCCTTCATTCATGTTACAAGCCCCTGATTTTCCATTGTGTTTTGGTTAGCCATGCTGCTAATGTAGCCTACTCTACATTAGCACCAATTCTTCCAGCAGTGTGTCTACATTTATAGATTAAAAAAAACACAATTTAACATCCAGCACTAATGAAAATTCATAGCATGTCATTATGGTGCAGTAATTGTGGCCCAGATTCAACAGTGAAGAGCAGTAAATGCTCATGCTAACAAGGTAAACAAAAAAGTCTTCTTCCCGTGGCTGTCCATGTCCCGATCATTCCCCATAGGTGATTGATCAACACATTGCCTTTGCCAGATTATGTCACCATGCCCTGTGGTGAGGGTGAAATACCATAGAGGGTCACACACAGCTTGAAGTTAGAAGCTCATGCATAGTTCATGCCAATAATAATTAAATAAAAATCTGTTCATTATTTTTTGATTGTTAAAAATCAAAGAAACAAACCAACAGACACCAGCAACAACATGACTCCACCCTTGGCGGAGGTATTTATTCACCTGGTGCAGTGCCTGGTGCAGAAGCATACTATATGCTGTTTGTGCATACACAAACAGTATACTAGGCTTTGCAAAAGACACCTGGTGGCAAAAAGGAAAGCTGCAGGTTGGATTTTACAAGCCTGCTGAGGGGTTAAAAATGCTGCATTACTGACAATGCCACCATCAGGGCACCACAGACATAATGTGGAGTGCAAGTCTGACACTTTGAATGTAATGTTGCTTTTGTTAACAAAAATTATGACTAAATAGTGTCATCAACGAACCTTTATCACGTAGCGAAAACGAGATGAGCCGCAACGAAAATGCTGGTCATGTGACAATGACTATAATTAAATGTATTATGCAATATTGTTGACAAAAAACGAGACTAAATGTGGTTTACAAAATAAAAACTATGCTAAAATGTCTCCATTTTCGTTGACCAAAATGAGACAAACCAAAATGTTATAACGTTATTTTGTCTCATTTGGTTGCGTTACTATTATTATTTTGCAGTATTTTTGTTTCCTGTGTCTTGCTTCAGGTTGCACTGCGCAGACGCAGGCAACGTCACTTCCTTAAGCCCCAATCATGCCATTATTTAGAAGACGACAACAAACATAGTTAAGTCTGACACAGAGAAAGGGGCAGATGGCCGGCCAGCAAGGGTTCATCTTTGGGAGAAAAAGAAGAAACAACATTTGGAAAAACTTTCATTACATAGAAGTGGAAAAGAAAATGGAATGTGTTGTGGAAAAAGATGGGGATAAATGCGACCCCAAAATGACACAAAATGTGTATTGGATTATTCTTGAGTCTATAAGGTAACAATAATATAATAAGATAACCTTGTTTGAAATGGGTTTGGCTAAAAGAAAATTTTGTTTTTTCCTATACTACTAGGTACTTGTACTATATTGACTGGGTTAAATAGAACTGCATTACTAAAAAGAGACTAAAATACAATTTTCATTGACTAAAACTAGATGAAAATAGTCATGGATAATTCTGACTAAAATAAGACTAAAATGCTCAAGACTTTTAGTTGACTGAAACTTGACTAGACTAAAAAGAGTATGAACGTGACTAAAACTAATAAAAACTAAAATGACAGCTTCACTAAAACTAAAATTAAAACAGGCTGCCAAAAACAAGTATTTGAATGTCTACATCTGTAAAACAAAAAATTGTTGCAACTACCATATGTGTCTAAGTGTATAGGTTATGAGATATATTTACATTGGTTGTCTTATACAGGCTTCCCCTGTTTATTTTCCAGGTCTGATTTTGTAACACTACCATTTCAAGGTGCTGAAGTTTTGCTCGACAACATTGCTCCGCTTCCAGGTACAACATTTATTTGTGTTGAAACATAAATTTAAAACTTGCAGGTAAGAACCCAACACTGATTAACAATGACAGAGCTAGTTTGTTAGACTGTTGGCCATTCAGACTATATGAAGTGCATCTAATTAATTTTGTTTGTTCTTTCAGTGGTGCTTTAATGTTAAATGGTTTAGTTTTGTTCTCCTTTTCCTCAAAATATATCTTAAAGTGAAAATTATGCTCAGTGAATCCTGCAGATATTGGATGGCTGCAACTATTCATCTTTTGTCTGACCATATAATTAAAATGTCTTTTGTCAGGAGATGACCATTTTTCACCTGAGGCAATATTGGCTTTGGAGGAGATGACCAGAGGAGTGGCGTTGCTTGCACAGGTAAATAAACTAAAATAAAGATAAGATTGCATAATTTAATATATCTGTATCGACCACAACTCGAGACACTTGTGTACCACATTCCTCACTGAACCATTCCGTTGTCTCAAATCTAATCTTTAACTGGACTTGACTTCTTTTTTTTTTTTTTTTCCTTTGTAAAGGTCTCAAGCTACGATAATACCACAGGCCTCCCACTGGTCCATCTGTGGAATATGGTTGGAGATGAGGTACAATGGGGATACACCTGGTTTGCAAATTAATTTAAAGGTGTAGTGTGTAAGATTTAATGGCATTTAGCAATGAGGTTGCAGACTGCAGCCATCTGAATAACCCGCACACGTTCCTTTCCAAGCATGAGAGAGCCTACGGACACTGCTAGGTGCCATGTTGTTGTCCACAACTGCATCGAGTAGTAATATGCCAAGTGATTAGGTTAATTTAGTTACCTCTTTAGTTATGTAAAACTACATGTTATAGTTTCCATGTAAGATAACAAACTCCGTTACTTTTTCCTGCATAGTTGTAGCTGTTTATTATTAATGTTAACTAGCCGGGGGGAGCCCTTTAACTGGACTTGACTTCTTTTTTTTTTTTTTCCTTTGTAAAGGTCTCAAGCTACGATAATACCACAGGCCTCCCATATATATATATATATACACACACACACATACACACACAGATCAGCCATAACATCATGATCACCTGCCTAATCCTGTGTACACAGGAGTCAATGCAGCAGTTGGTTGGCACTTGTCACTCTGAGGCTCACACTGCATGTTGTATGAGTTTGTTTGCTAGCATAGTTAGGCCACGTTCACACTGCAGGCTGAAGTGGCTCAAATCCGATCTTTTTGCCCAAATGTGACCCATATCCGATTTCCTTATGACAGTGTGAACAGCACAAATCCGATTTTTTTTTTCAAATCCGGCCCAGGCCACTTTCATATGTGGTCCTAAATCGGATACATATCCGATGTTTTGCAATGCGACTTCACTC
>NW_018128094.1:1779401-1807443 GCF_001952655.1 Monopterus albus
TCTTGATATTCTTATTATTATTTCTTTATTTCGATTGCACATTAACTGGTACATCGCTACGCACATGCTATCACAAGCCACATCCATTTTTATTTTTGCAAACACAGTACGTTGCGTCTGATGTCACGTACTCTTCTGCGCATGCGGGTCACCTCAGGGCCATATACTGTTCACACATGAGACAGATGGCAGTCGCATTTAAATGACAGTGTGAACAACAGCGCAAATGCCGGCAAAAACATAACCCCCACCCTAGGCATAGGCAACAAACTTAGCAGAAAAATGACCACTTGTACAGAAATCAGCATGATAATATCAACCTAAAACAACAGAATTTACCCCTTCAAGTGAAAATTTTGAGTTTTTCTTTGAGTTTATATCTTTACTCACATGGACGGGGTAGGTTTTTATAGACGTATACTGCAACTTGCCACCAGGGGGCAATCGACTCCAGTGGCTTTATTTATAAAGCCACATTACACCTAGTTCTGATTTATACATCTCAATTATGGTAGAATTGGGCACATGCACAAGCTTCTTTTCCACTGTTACCCTTAGCCATAAATAGATACACTTTACTCATTCATTTGCATAGAAAAACACTGTCTGAGGTACAAATTATTAGACATGGCAACAAAAGCAGCCCCCAAAAAAGAGGTGCAATTTCAGTGAGTGTGAAACTGAGACACATTGGATTGGTGGAGAAAAGAAAAGGTGTGTTTGGTGCTCTTAGTTTAGTGATCATGTACAGAAAAAAAGCTGCTGAACAGAACAAAGTAACTGGGGCCATCAGTACTGTTATTTCGGAGCAAAGGACCAGAGGTAAAAGTAGTAGTCAGATTATAAGTGAGAGGCAAAGAAGTGCATACGCATGGGGGAAAATGAAGTGTATCAGCAACTCCTGCATCATTCACACAGTTTCCTCTGAGTAGTTGATGTTGACATGTCTGCTACTTGAATTGAGGGGAAACGTACAGTTTTGGTTATTTTTCTGTAAATAAGATACTGACTGTACTTCTCTAACAAAATTCATGGTTCGGTTCGTTTTGGTCTTTGGTAAAGTGGGTGTGCATGAGCTTTTTGGCAAAAAAAAGTTAAATCTTTGCCTTAAAATTCTGACAAAGACCTTAAGAAACAAATACTTCTTTGTCAATATAAAGTGCAACATATACTGAACACACACTGAACTGTTCAAAAAACAACACTGCTTTGTTCATTCTAGTTTCACATTCTTCTGCATGATGAGTTTGTTCACATTCTCAGACGCAAGACGAGATCAATTAGCGAAAAACTGCCCTTGGTACATATGTATCTGGGACAGCAAGATAACATTGTTTTATCCACCACTTTAGACTTGTTTTTACACATCACACAACAGATAGAATTTCATTCCTTAGATGTGTCTGTTGACACTGAGCATGTCCCCCCCACCCTCTGTAGTGAGTGGGGGAAAATCAGTACAATAGCAATTCATTGAAATGTGCAGATTTCCAGATTTCTTCTTGATGAGCCTGCGTGAAAAACATTTTTGTTGTCGGTCAGATTCGTGAAGATCATTTTTTGGCCGCTGTCCTGCTGACAAACAGCTGTTCTTATGTCATTAAATGCACTGCTCATGTCTTATATTCAGCGTAAATTCCCAGTAAATCTGTAGCAGACCAAAACAATGGTAGTGGATCCTCTAATTGTACTTCGTCTTGTCCATTTTCAAAACTGACTGACGGCTACACTGGACACTTCAACTGCACACCGCAAGTTTTGCTGGGTTATTCCATGAGGCTTTTTTTTCCTTAGTAACTTCAGATTTTTTTTCTGCACAACCTGTTTCAAATGAACCAAACAATACATACATGCCCAAACCATGACTAGTAAACCGAACTGGTCGAATTTTTTATTTTATTTTATTTATCTATTTTTTTTACTTGAACTGTTCCATGCCTAATGTATGTATAAGCTGGTCAGAAGTTTGGAAACACTTTCCTATTCATTTCAATGGGAATGTGCCTCCAAACGTTTGACTGGCAATGTACATGTATAATGTAACTCTGTATATGTAAGTTTCTTTTTTCTTTTTTTTTCCCTTTCAGGTAATTTCAGTGAACCGTATGCTGGCAGAGAGGGGCCTGGGGTCTTGGGTGGATGGAATTTGAACTCCTGTTTTCTGATCTCTTCAACCCCAAACATCCCCTCATTCTTGGTCAGCAGTTTGAAATCCAGACACACCACTGTGTGCGTGTGCGTGTGTGTGTGTATTCTTTCCCCTGCCCCATTCTTTTCAAAACAAATTTTTTTTTTGCAGGCATAATGTACAAGAACACAGCACTGCTTCAACATAAGACAACCTTCTCTTGTTCTTGTAAACAAAAAAGAACTTTAAGGATAAGAAGATTACTTGTACATTTTAAAGTGAAATCTATATTGTAACTAAATAAATGTTCAACACGTACCTTTTGCCTCATCCACTGTAATCAAATTTTTTTCTCTGGGCCATTGCACTTGACATTGACTATAAATCATAATGCTATGTGGAAGGCCAGATGGCTCCATCTGACTAGACACTTATTTAAAGTGCCCATGGCATGCTCATTTCAAGCCATCTAATGTTTAATTTTGGGTACATCTAGATTAGCTTTGCACTCACCACAACTCCAAATAGTGTAATTATTTCAAAACAATAAAACCCAAGAGCCTTTTCCTAAAAACGAGAGGATAGTGCATGAGCATGTACAACTCTTTTGCCTGTGTTATGTTGAAATCTGTTCCCCAATTGAGATGCGTTTCTCCTAACCTGAATCCTAACATTATCCTAACCACAACCATTGAGGGGGTCGCTACATGAAACAGAGTTTTGAACACAGGAAATGCATCTCGACGGGGTAACAAAAACACTGACACATAAGCTATGTTTTCAACAATGGCAATATCTCAATTCCTCTCTGACATTTGAGCCAGAATATGAAAGTGGACAGCACAACAAACCGTAATAATTAATTTGAATTTCTCCTCCATAGATAGATAAATATACCGATATGTACCAATGAAAAGAGATTTGTAACACACTAAACAAAACAAGTAATGGAGAAACCCCATATTTTAACTGGCATAATGCAGAGATAGTAGGTTTTCCAGCCTTACAACAGTTCTCTACAGAAAAAATGCATTAACAAGCATGCATTGTGTGTGTTTGTTTTGTTTCTTTTATTTAACATTAAGCCCCACCAAATAGTGGAAACATCATTCACTTTCAACTACTCCAAGGCTGTTAAATTGCAGCATCTTCCCCCACAGGACCACATACATTCCCAAAGTACTGAAATGAATTCCAGGTAGCGGCGCACTGATGGTAACATCATGGATCATTAGAATCTCTTCACCAACCCACATCACATCACATGCGGCAGACATACTGGCCTAAAGCAGTCAAAACAAATGTACTGTGCTCTGGAGGAATCCAGCATTGATGAGCTGATCATTCACCACCCCAGGGTGCTTCACTGGCTGACTGATTGTAGGTTAGACCCGGTCAGGTAAAACAGTGAATCTCTGTACAGGAACATTCCCGGACATGCAGTAACCTCAGGAAGCAGGAAATATATCCACAAAACCATGTGCAATCAAAAAATTATGCTTTTAAAATGGCACCAGTGGATGCCAGGCAAGCTCGCATGAATGTGCAACTGCCTGGAGATTATAACCGTCCAAGTAAATTGTTGTTCCAAAGGAACAATGCTAGAAGATTTTACATTGTTAGAAAAAAAGTCTCTCAAGCGAGAGTTAGTGAGACTTGTATAAACAGAAGTGCTTCTGCATAGAAGTACCAGAACATAAATACACCTCATTTTTTGAGTTTTACGTCACATTTAGGATGATAATTCACCATTGTAACATTGTAGATAAGTTAGAAAACAAGGAAAAGCAGAATTTCAGCCTACCAATCAAACGCGGGTTTTACTGGCTTGTTCCACAGTTAAATAACTTTTCATATTCTAACTCCATGTTTGCCAGGATTTCTTAAGTTTAACATTTCCAACATGCTGACAGCTTGTCAGGAAGACATCATATGACCAATGATGCAGATCAATACATAGGACCCATTTGTAATCCTTAAACTATATGTTTTGTTTTTAAAGACACAATGTTGTAAAGAGCAGTTGCAAATGTTATGGCACCTTCACATCCTAAGATTCTTTTCCCCAATGTTTTGTACACAAGATATTTCTGCTCTCAATATCTAAATCTGAAGGAAAACAAAGCTGCTAAGAGGTCTTTATTCAGTAGTTTCTGCAGACACAGTTTGACAATATTGTTTGTTTTATTACTGTGTCTGATATAATTGTGTCCTCCAATAATTCCAAAGAAATCAAGATTATCTGAAATGGGATACAGCATTATTATACTTTTATTGGTACATCTTATGTGGCATAGAATTCCAGAATGATAGCAGCTTCTTGTTATTCTGAAGCTCTGAGTGTTAGAAGCGCCTTTTACACTGCCCATTTGATGTGGGATTTTTTTTCTGCCAACTTTCCACCTCACCATTCTGTGCAAAAGGTACAGTCCTGAAATGCTTGGTCAATGATGGACCCTGCCTCTAATAACCTACCAGCTTTCCAGCAGCTGTGTAAAAGGAACACAGGAGTTGGCTGGCTTTTTTAAGCCTTGTGTAAAAATGGGCTTAAATTAAAAAAGCTGCCTTGAAGGGAGGGTCAAAATGCTGGCAGTTTTCTGCCATCTCTGTGTAAAAGGACTTCAGTGAGGGAACCACTTAGGCCTTCAAGTGACGAGGCAAAGAAGCACTACACAAAGTTTTGTTTGCAGTGTAGAGGTGTTCTGCAAATGTAAGCTTCATTTTAACTGTAGATCAAAGTTTATTTGTATGTGTCATAAACTAGCACAGGAGCAATGTTCTATTTCTGTTCTGGTTTCTTTTATGAGGGGCCCTTAGGGACATTAACCAAAATGATCCTCACATCCACATATGAAACCAAACGTCATTCACTTCTTATACTGAAATCCACACACAAGTGAGACGCTCTTACACAACCAACTGAAAAATTATATGCTTACACAAACTGAAAAGCTGTCATGCAAACTATTGAAAAGCACACTAGTAAAGTATGCTTATATACACATAACTGAAAAATCTCTCACATTGACTTATAAAATGTTCATACTGAAAGCGTCACACACATACAGTTGAAATGCTTTTCCATACAGAAGTGAAACTGGGAGAACTGTTTCCCAGGGCCAGACAGGGTCCTTTTCTCACCCACACATTTCTCAATCTGCTGTCAAAAATCACTCAAAGACTAAATGGCCTATTGCACAGTGTAAGATTTATTGAGGAAAACACCCCAATAGCATCTGTTTACAGTCCATGGAGCGGCATGACTACAGAGCTCAAACATTCTTTTTATACCCTCTCGAGCTCCTCCTAGACCGGGTATTGCTTCATTCCAGCTTTGTCTGGATATACTATTATTTCATTGGTCAATATAGTTTTCTAAACAAATAAAAATGACCTCAAATGGCAAATGCAAGTCATGCTGACTTCTTCAGGTTCAAGGTTAGGTTAAATGATTGACATCCCTTGATTCATAACACATCAAAAAGTCCCTCTCCACATAACTTGACATAACAGTTAGGGGCATTGCAGATACCCCCCACCCCCCAACCATCAAGACCATCATCCTTGCTCAGCCTGGGCAGCTTTCCAAGATAGACTGACAATCTGTATTCTCTCTCTTGCCTGGCTACTGTGGTCATCTCAGTCAACTTTCACCTCCGCATGTATCACCCTTGTATACATTAAAACAGGAAAAAAGCAAAATAAAGCATGCAGACCAAATGAGAACAAATAAGGCAAATTCATTTTCTACATTAATCCCCCTTTAAAAGTGACTGAAGTCACTTTTCCATAACAGTTACATCAAATGCTTACATTAGCATGCTTAAGCTCCACATAGGAATGCATATAATGCAAGTTGAAAAATAATAATAAAAGTCACACACAATAACAAATGATTACTGAGTAAATGAAGTTCACACAACATCAAATACATATGTTGATAATATAAGATGGTCATTTCAGTTTTCATCAGTGTGATTAGTGTATTCAGGTAGTTGTCATCTTCAGCTCAGATGCTTTGTGCATTGTAGAGAGCCACCACTGTCAAGCGGTTACTAGTACTTTGATGGGTGATGGTTCTGGAAGTTCCACCTGCTTATGCATCTTTTATATCCACTGCTTTCATCCCCAACCAGCAGTCCAGAATGGGCATTCCAGATCTCAGTTCCTTACTGATGTGTATACACAGGATGTTTCATATTGAACAGAAATACCAATTTGCAATATTTATTTAAACATCAATGTTTTGCATGGCCTGTAATTTTAATTTTAGTTGAACTGTCAGAGGTGACAGTCCCTCATCAAGACTATTTTCAGAAAGAGAATGGCATTTCAGTTCAGTTTCAGTTCTAACATGGCAATGGTTTCTCAGTTTCTCTATTCACCATATTCATGACACTTGTAACTGCTGTGTATGGAATGAGCTCAATCAAAGCCATCATGAACCATCTCATAATTACCATTATATACAGCATTCTGGGGTCCCCTTCTAGCGGTACAAAGTCAGTTAGCTGCATGTGATTATGCATCCAGGTTCCCAGGTCTTCCAGTTTCCAGTTATGTTTTTTTTTATATATACTGTATATCAATGACACATGTAATCAGACTATACTTGAGATGGAGAAAGAGGCACAGAGATGGCAGCAACAAAAATCTGTTCAGAAAATGTATGTCTTAAACTGAACTTCTCTGCATCTGTTGTGCCTATTCCAACTTCAACTCTTCTCGTACTACTTACTGAAACTTTCTAATACTTGTAGTGCAGTGTAGCAAATGTGGATTCATATAACTCTCTGCATGTATGCAGTACATAATCAGTTTCCCTCTGCATTCCCTGCATATATGGTGCGCAGATATGTTTCTGACCATTCACTTCACTCGTATGCATTTGCCACTTAATTTAGATTTTCTTTGAAATTCAAATTCTTTTATGACAGATTCAGTTAGTCCTGAATAAACCAAAATGTTATTCTCTGGCCTGTAACTGCTAGTGTTAACTTTGGCTTAACTTTGTAAGCATTTAGCAAAACATTGTTCTGTTGTTCTATGTTTTGACTTCACTGCTCTGTATGTGTGATAGCATCTTTAAGCACTTGCTGCTAGTTTGAATGTGTGTATATGTTTATGTTTGTGTCAAGATGTTCTCTCGTGTCACTGAAGTGGAAAACAGATCCCCACCTATCCTTGGCTCTGCTGGTAGTCAGAATGTGTTCCTGTGTTGTGATCCTTGCACAGTTTCTGGCCTAATGACCAACAGACAACTGTCACTCCATCCTCCACAGCCACATCCTCTGCTTTTTTGCTCATCCTCTGCCACTCTGAGTTCCACAGTTGAGCCAGCTTCTTGCCCTTTCTCCTCCTTTTTCTGTCAGACACTTTTCCAGCATGATTTTCAAAATATTCTAGGCATCTTGTGTTATAGTTCACACTGAGTGTTCCTATGAGACTATATTTCAGGTCTCAGTCCATCTGTGAATCTGTTCATAGTCACCTTTATTTGGCCAAGTATGTTACACACAAGGAATTTGTTTCCGGTACAGAACCGAGGCAGCCATCTGGGGTGCCAACTCAACCAAAGGCTCTAACCATCAGGGCCCAAGGACACTTCAACATGTGGACTGCAGGCACTGAGATTCAAACCTCCAACCCTCTGGTTGGGAGACAACTGCTCTACTCACTGAACCCCACAGTCACTGTTCTCTGAGATGTCTGTCTGAAGATCTTTTACTCATGTCCATTCATTTGACATTCACTCTGTGTGCTGAGGCCTTGATGTAGAGAGGAGCTGGCAGATCTAACAGCAGTAAAGGTTCTTGTGGCTCCCATCATGTTGTTGGTGGGGTCTCCTGGGCTGGTCTTTGTCCACTCTCTGCTCCTCTGTGCTCTGGTTGGTGTCTTCTGGATGGAGCCAAATTCAGGTCAGGATCCCCTGCATACTTCACACACTGAAAGACTAATAACAAATGTCTTTAATCATTATAAAGGGCATGTGTGTTGTACCCTACATGTAATGAGAACCTCACCTTTTCTGTTTTTTTTTCCCTCTGTGCTACCTGCTCCTTTGCTACATATTTACACCTTTAATCTACTTTCCTTTCTACCTTTTCATTACATGCTTTATGCTTTCTAATTATCCCTAAATGATGTATACTTTTTTGTTTGGTTGGTTGTTTTTGGACATTGTTGCATATGCCTCTGCATTAGCCGTTCTAGTTCCAAACATTGTTTAGTTGGTCTAACTGACTCAGGCTGTAACTGCCTTTATCTGGGAAACCCCTTGCCACCCACTACTCAACCTGCACCTAGTCTTTTTGTCCCACATCAGTTTGATCATGGGCTGCAAAATCTCAGGAAGAGAACTCCTCTGTTTTAGTCTCTGTTTTACATCCCTAATTGTATCTCAGTACCTCTTAAAGGAAGCGGAATCACAGAAGGCCTGAAACAGGCAAAAATAGCAAAATGAAGGTCATCCAATTCTTATCTAGTGGCAGGAAAAATTATGAGCCATCTTCCCATGCCAGAAGTGTAGCCTTTTCTGCAGGGATGCTTAACAATACAAACACAGAAACACACATGGCCAAAAATATTGGCACCCCTGCATTTCTGTCAGATAACACACCACTTCTTCCAGAAAATTGTTGTAATCACAAATTCGTTGGTATTCTCATGTTATTTCTTTTGTTTGCTTTGGAACATCACAAAAAAAGCAAAGAAAAAAAGCCAAATCTGATACATTCCACACAGACCTCAAAAGATGGACTGGACAGAATTATTGACACCTTTTCAAAATGATCAGAAAGAGTCATATGTCAAGCAGGTGATGCTCCTTTAATTTGTAATGAAACTCACCTTTAGCAACAAACAGGTGCTGGCAATATAGAGATTACATTTGCAACCAGTTAAAATGGAGAAAAGTTGTCATGTGGACCACACTGAGCATGGAGAAAAGAAAGAAGAGCAAAGAATTGTCTGAGGATGTGAGAACTACAGTAATGGCAAAACATGGACAATCTCAAGACTTAAGTCCATCTCCAGGGATCTGGCTGTTCCTTTGTCCACTGTGCACAGCATTGTCAAGTAGTTTACAGCCTATGGTGCTGTAGTTAATCTCCCTGGATGTGGATGAAAGAGAAAAATAAATTATAGAATGCAACAATGAATAAGAACCTCAATAATCTTCCAAATTCGAGCTGACACTGTTGTATCCTGTGCCTGCAGGTCAGCTTGAATTTGTTTGGAATCAGTCGCCATCTGAATGACAAGGGACGCCATAGTAGGAGACACAGAAAAATAAAAATGCCAGATTGGAGTTAGCCAAAACTTACCTGTGGAAGCCACGTTCCTTCTGGGGGAATGTCCCAGATGAGACTAAAATAGAGCTCTTTAGTAGAGCACATTATTCTACTGCCCTACAGTCAAACACGTTGGAGGTTCACTGAAGTTTTGGGGTTGCTTTGCTGCTTTAGGCACTGGCTGTCTTGACTGTGTGTATGGCATGAAATTTGAAGACCGCCAATGAATTCTGGGGCCCAGTGTCAGAAAGTTGTCTGTCAGAGGTCATGGGTCTTTCAGAAGGACAATGACCCAGAGCAGACTTCAAAAAGCACCAGAAATGGTTTCAGACAATGCAATGGAGAGTTCTGAAGTGGCCAACAACGAGTCCAGATTTAAATCCCATAGAACACCCATGAAGAGATCTCAAAAATTCTGTTCAGTACATTTTTGGGGTTCTATGTGGAAACTATCATATTTGGCTTTTTTTTTCTTTGCGATGTTCCAAGGCAAACAAAAGAAATAACATGAGAATACTAAAGAATTTGTGATTACAACAATTTTCTGGGAGAAGTGGTGTATCTGACAGAAATGGGGGTGCCAATATTTTTGGCCACGACTGCATATGTGCATAAAGGACTGAATATATATATATACACAGATGAATATGAGAGTTACGTAAAATGTGATATGTTATATAAAAAAAATTTTGATCTCACAATTTTCCCATCTCATCATACTGTAGTATGCCCACACAAAGTATGTACAAATTTATCAAACATCAGTGACTACTCCTACTTAAAGGTAAGCACATCCTTAACTGACAAGTTAGGTAGCTAGGTAGAACTTTATTGATCCCACAGTGGGGAAATTCATTATTCACAGTTAAAATCATTATCCTGTTTTTCATGTAATGAGTTAGAGCAAGCTAAAAGTGTTGACATTTAGCTTCATATACTAGCATAACAGGTTGTTTCTCAAATTCTGCTTTTGCCTCATATGTCCACAAATGAGAAAATAATCAGGGAAAGTGTATGGTTAAAGTTCTCATTCAAGGTGTGCCTAGAGCAATTTAGGAACGTGTGTGTAGTGGACGTGCACAGGAGGTGAGATGTCATCGTAGGGCTATGGAATTTTCCTGAAGTCTTTGATCAGTACCAAATCACCTGGTTTCAGTTTGTGCAGCACTGTTGTAGCCAACAATGACAGAGCTTCCTTCAGTGTCTGGCTCACAAAACCAGGCCCATTGTCAGAGCTGAGGATTGAGGGGAGTTCCCTAGCTGGTGATGATTTCAGTCAGCAGCACTTTTGCCACTGCACTTACATCTTGTTTAGCCTTGGGGAAACATTCATCATATTTACTGAACATACACATTAAAACCCAGCAGCACTTCTCTTCCTCACAGGATGTCAGCTTAATAAAATCTGCCATTATGTGATCAAATGGTCTGTCAGGTGGTGGATGTCCTACAGGTGGCACTCGAATAGCCCCATAAGAGTTGTTAGATGCACAATTACACTTTTGAGAAAGGTTCTGTGCAAAGACTAAGCAGGATTAACTCTTGTTTGTGTCCCCCTTGCCCACGTGAGCTCTTCCATGCATTAACTTAGTACACAAATGGAATAGTGTGGCAAACAATTCTTCATCAGGACCAATCCACACAGAGTTGGTAACTTTAGCACCTCACAGTGCCTAAAGTGCACACTCCTGAGGGGTGGAAAGTAACTGCAAGGTTGTGAGATCAGCCAGTGAGTCTCATGTTGTGTTTAGAGATACAAGCACCATTTGTATACTGGAAAGGAGCCCCATTCTGTCAGCAGCCTCAGCAGTAGTGAGCACATTCCCCAAGAAGGTCACCTGTTACTGAACCCATTGTAACTAGCTGAGACTAAACGTGTGACCATCGTGTAATTATTTGATTTGATAGAGAACAGGTTGTTAAGAATAGGTTAAACAGTAAGAGAAGTCTCTCTCTGCTGGCTGTGTGCATGTTTCCAGGTTCCTTTAAAGTTGATCCACAGTTGGAGCCTGAGGTTAATCAGCTGGGCGTCCTGCCAGTGCTCACTCCCTTCTTTTGATTTATATCTGCAATCTAACCAAAACATTCGCTGAAAAGCAAAGAAAAAAAAGTCGCACAATGCCGAAGGTGCCCCTGCTGAAACAAACAAATGTTAAGTTGTATTCTCTTGTGATTTCTCCTTTTGTGTAGGGCTTCTAAAACTATTTCCAAATTTAACTGAGATTTCACACTCACCCTGATTATTATCAAATTGCAAAATCTATACTGTTCTCTCCCTAATACATTTGTTTTGGTTTTGTCACTACAAATCCTAACTGGCGCCTTTTCCCCCTGTCTCCCCTCAAAAATCCAAGGACTCCGTTTATTCAGCACATAAGGTATACACACACTACTGCAGCAATTGCTAGCTTATTCACACTCAGATCCATGACTGTGATGTAGGGTGTTCCAAACTCTCACCTCAGTCCCATCCTCACTGACTGGTCCTGGCCAGTAGCCTATAGAACTGCTGTCTGTCCACTCAGCAGTTGCTAGTTAGCAGCCACTGTCCAATCAAGGCCCACTCAGTGGCTATTAATGCAGCCCTACCCTTTACTGGAAGGCCCCAGCTACAGGCTGATTTTCTGCAGAGACTAGCAGTGGTATCCGCATGAGTTTTTAGCACCTAACTTGCATATTAGGATATTGCCAATTCAGCCCCTCTCTTGCCTCATAAAAACACAAATAAATGTTGATTGTACAAGTAAAGACCAGTGATATCCGCTCACCTAACTCTTAAGTTAGGGTCTTCTCCTTACTGTGTAAAAAAAAATCAAATAGGTTCTTAATTTTACAATTAAAAAGAGTGATATCCACTTCCCCTAAACTAACAATTAGGTGTGCCCATTCAGTCCTCCCACTACCTTGTAAGAAAACAAATACAGTGAAACCTTGGATTCTGAGTAACCCGGTCTGGGGGAGTTTTGCAAGACGAGCAAAAATTTTGATTCGATAAACGAGCAAGGTCTTGCAAGACAAGTAGTGCGTATGCTTTGTCCGCTGAGCGTCACAACTGAGCCGATGGTTCTCGCGCCTCACTTGAATAATCAACATCAGTACTGCAACAATGGCCCCTCATGCCAGCCATGGTTCTTTTAAAAGGTAAAGTGCAGGCTAATTTGTTTTACTTTATATTATATTTTGTGTTACTGTAATCATTTTTTATATGAATAAGTGGTTGTGGAATGAATCATCTAAGTTTCCATAATTTTTTATGGGGAAAATCGCTTTGATATACGAGTGCTTTGGATTATGAGCACGTTGCCAGAACAAATTATACTCGCAATCCAAGGTTTCACTGTAAGTTTGTAATTTTTACAATTATGGACTGGTAGCCATTCACCTAAAGCTAGCTAATTACAGCTGCTTCCCTACGCATGAAGAGACGGTACAAGATTTTCTTTTATCTGATAACTCACTGTCACAGGAAAAAGATGCACACACTATAAGCCAACATGCAATTAGGAAATACAGCACACTATCAGACATTCTTCAGCATATAAACATATCAGCCGATATTAATTTCAGTCACTGCATCATACTGGTTTAATTCTTTTAATAATTTTATTAGGCTTCTTGATGGAGGTGTCATCTGTGGCTTGGGCAGAAAAGCTGGTGCTCACAGGTAGTTTGTGCAGACTTTGTAAAAACTGGCTCTGCTTACCTTCTCTGGTAGCCACCACCACACCAAAGCATTCAGATTTTGTTCATTCAAAGCAGTCTGTTGCGAAGTATAAGATTTACTGAGGAAAAAATGAAAAACACCCTAAATAGTATCTGTTTACAGTCCATGGAGCAGAACTATAGAGCTTGAAACATCCCTTTTATACCCTCGTTTTTCATTTCATAACCAAAAAAAAAAAAATTCCACTTTACAACTAAGGTCTGGGCCTGTGACACCCCCCACCTGTATCACCTTTGTCAGTCTTGTATACATTAAAGTATGGCTAATAAAAGCAAAATAAAGTGCATAGAGCAGATGAGAACTAATTTTCAACTAAGCACTTTAAGAGTAGAAATACCCTTTTCATTCAAGGCTGAAAAGCTTACACACATAAAATGTGCTTATATACAGAGCTGAAAAATCTGTTCATGTTGACATGAATTCATATGCTGAAAACCTCACACATACAGTATTAGTCAAAGTTTGAAATTCAGTGGCATTTGTTAATACACAAGATTGGAGATGGTTCTATAAATATCCCAAGCTATACTAGAAAGAAATATAGGCCAAGTATGAAAATATTCCAGATTGGTATTTGAACATGCAAGTATTTAGATAACTTGCAGTTAAGTGTAACATGTAATGTGGGGCAGCATTTGTTAGGATTGCTCACTCGCAGAGACGAAGTGAGCAGACAGACTGGCAGGAGTCAGACTCACAGTTCAAGGCAAGTGGTTTATTTAGAATAGGTACTTTATTGATCCCACAGTGGGGAAATTTGTGTTACAGCAGCACTAGAGAACCACCACCATAACACCATAAGAACAGACGCACAACAGGACAGCACAGAAAAGAACACAACAAGGACACTGCTGTTGTAACTTGCTGCCAGTCCGCGTGGCACAACAAAGAACACTTAGTCTTAAAATAAAGTTTCATGAAGGCAACAAAGCATTAGAACTGATACACACAAGTAGCGTCATCAGAAAGTTACATTTCACAAATAAGCACAACACAAATAAGCAAATCACAGGCACCTAAAAACAGGGCAAAGCAGCACTGGAGAGAATCAGGAACAGCAGTAGAGACTAAACAACCAGGAAATCAAAAACAATTGATTACTCACACAATTCCACAATGGGGAAAAGAAACCTGTGTTTCAGCCACAAGGGTCTCCAAGCAACTAATCAAATATAACAGCAGATGATAATGATAGTCCAGAATCTTGGGGCTGGTGAGATGCAGTGTTTGGGGAATCATCAGTACATGGAGGAGTAGATTAACCGGTGGCTCACAGCAAGGAGAGGAGGCGAGTGTGGTAGGCTGAGGTCTCAGGTCTTGACAGCAGGATAGGCAAGAGAGGCATAGTGTAGCTTGGATGTAGCAGTAGCTTTGATGTAGCAGTCTGAGGCTGCAGGTTCTAACAACAGCGAGGACAGGAAAGAATGAGTGAAGCCGAAGGGTTGCAGCCTGACTGACCTGAGGAGGATGACGCCAGTCCAGGAAGACGAGCATGAGGTAACTGGTAGATGGAGGAGACCCAAAGATACGTGGTGTCAGTGGTCTTGTAGTAGCTGAAAGGTTTCAATAATAAGAACCAAAGTGTTGTGGCACTAGTCCGCAACATACTGGCACTGGAGAAGCCTTTGCCTGAGTCTTAAGTAGGATGTGGCTGATAGGTAAGCGGTCTCAGCTGTGTAAGTCAGCAAAGGTGTGTGCCACGCCCGAGACAGATTGCCTGCAGAAAGGAGAGAGAGGGAGAGAGGCAAGCGGAGCAGGGCAAACCTGACAGCATTATAAATAGCTATTTCAGACTCTAATTAAACTATTAATAACCCTTTTCTCCTCATGCCTGATATTCACTGGTTCATTGACTGGCATATTGATAAGAATTACTCTTTCATGATTGCTTATACAGTAAGGACAGTGTGATTGTGTGATTTTGGTGACATTTGAGGGCACTATAGCAAGATGTGAGCATTGCATAAGCGCAACAAATGATTCCATTCAATTCATTACGCTTTATCCCATTGAAACCTGTACCAACCCACTGGATACTTTTAATAAAAAATACAATGTTGCATTGTCTAAATGACACCTTACAGTAACCCTACATTTCCAAGCCAATCTGCAGTGATCATTCTGTCCTTATTCTAACGTTGGAGTGTGGATTCATGCTTGTACTTATTAATTTTTCTTTTTGCTTGGATGTACAATGCTTTTTGGTTTATGTACTGTCAGTGTGCTGACCTCTTAAGTGATTTGTTTTTTGTTTTGTTTTTTTGTTTTCCTTTCGTGCTCATCTCCACCCAGTGCAGTAGAGTTAAGGAGGATTTGAGGATCAGATCAAAACCTGTCAACAGCCTGACTAATCAGATCACTGAAAAAAACTGTGATCATTCTTACAGGATCCTGACGGGGACAAAAGAGATATTAATTTGATCATTAATAAAGAGGTATTTTATAAAGAGTCAAATTTTTTGGAGACTGTAATAACTTTTTTTTTTTAATGATTCATACACTATATAATATTTTCCATGATTATAAATGAACACACCAGTGAGACTGAGTTTAGGTGCAACTCCTCAACTTCTTGATGCTCTTTTTTTATGAATATGGTCATAATAGTTTGTCATCATACAAAAGGGAATACTCATTAATGCACCTATAATAACCATGCTAATTTATGGTATATTCTTAGCCTTTATTTAACCCAGACTTAACAAAACTAGTTCATAACAGGTTTTGTGGTACAGTACCAGTTATTGAGGAAGGCCAGTGTTAGGCTTGCTGAGGTATGATAACCCCAATTTAGCCAGAATTAGTTGAACTTGCTTTGTGGCCCCTTGCATTTCTGTAGGCCCCTGAGAAATGTTGGTAAAGCTTTGATTTTAGGGGCTTGTTCCACAAAGCAGGCTGTCTTTGTGATTCCTGGCTTCACTGAGGTTAATATTTGATTCTGGACAAGCTGGTATTGTGAAACTGTTTTTCCTGTTGAGCTACAAGCTTGTGGGATGGGTTCTTGATTACAAGCCTGATCATCAGATCCATAAGTGGAGTATTTAATATGACATGAGATGACACTGTGATATCTGCAGAGATTGAATTACTGGGAAAGCAAAAATATATATATATTTGGTGAGGGGAAATGTACAGCCCCAATTTCAAAAAAGTTGGGATGCTGTGTAAATTGTAAATAAAAACTGAATGAAGTGTTTTGAAAACGCCTTTGTACTCCATATTTAGTTGGCAACAGTACAAAGATAAAATATCTAGTATATTTTGGTGTAGATAAGATTATTCTGAATTTGATGCTATCAGTATGTTCCAAAAAGTTGGGACAGGGACAACATAAAACAGGAAAGGATGTGTAATGTCAAAAAAAAAAAACACCACTTGGTGGAACAGCTACTTAGATTAAATGGCAATACATTAGGCATAGAAAGAGCATTCCAGAAAGGCTGAGTCTTTTAGAAGTAATGATTGGGATTAGGTTCAGCATTCTGTGTGGTCGTTTTTGTAGTTTAACAATTTAAGAATAATGTTCCTCACAGGAAAATTGCAAAGATGTATGGTTTTTCATCACTTGTGGTACATATTATCATTAAAAACTTAAGAAAATCTGCAGTCCAGATCTGTCACTCACTGAAAACAGTTGGTACATTATAAGGTGAGAAATATGATAAACTGTTGAGCTGCTGAAATCCTATTTCAAGCAGAAATAGGAGAACATTTCTTTTTTGAAACTAAAGCAACTGGTCTCCTCACTTCCCAAACACCTGCAGTGTTGTTTAAGGAAGAGCTGATGCAGCACAGTGATAAACGTGCCCCAGTCCCAACTTTTTGAAATGTGCTCAAATTCATCCATCCATTATCTTTATACCACTCAGGGCCGGCCCAGGCTCTGTTCGTGCCCCAGGTGAGATTTATATTCCCCCCCACCACCCCAAAGAATTCAGAAACTGCAGATTTTTCAAAACTTTACTAGAATATAACAGCATTACATACTGATAAGTATTAACATAAATAATGTGATGATAAATAAATTTGACTGTCACCTGAAGAATCACACAAAAATTAAATTAGAAATTAAAGTGCAAATCAACCAAAAAGTGCAAAAAATAGTATTATATTCAGAATTACAGAACATTTTCAAAACTGAACATGCCTGGATTTCTTTGCAGCAAAGTCCTCAATGACTGCATCAAATGACAAATTCTGAGAAACATCATTATTGATGCTGATGACAGCAAGTCCACTGAGACGCTCTTGGGCCATGGTAGACCTCAAGAAGGTCTTAATCAGCTTGAGCTTTGAAAAGCTCCTCTCTGCAACTGCCACAGTCACTGGGGTAGTCACACTTATCCTCAGTGCCACCCACATGTTTGGAAAGATTTCTTGCAGTTGTTTTTCATGCAGATATTGAAGAATCTCCATGGTGGTGATGCTGGTTGATGGGAAACTTCTCATTTCCAGGACGAGTTGTTTTCCCATCTATGTCTGACTGTTCACTGTGACTTAACGTGGCACTAAGTGTTTCATACTGCTGTACTAGTTCATTTGTCATCTTAGAGAAGTTGACAAGTACACCAAACTTCTCCTTCACCTCTCCCATGGTCTTGAACCTCTCTTCCAGTGAGACAATGCCCACATCCACCACTACATTAAAAAAATTCAGTCTTCATCTTCTTCAGTGCGTCACTGATTCTGACTTATCTGGACATTCATATGAGAACTGTTTACATGTTGATCTCAGCCTTTTCTCCTTGAGAACAGCCTCAACATTTGTCTTCACACATCTCTCTTGCTAAAGCTTGAGCTGAAGCAAAGCCATTACCTCAATACTGGGTCAGGAAAGTTTTTGTTTTGCCAAGCAGGTCCACTGCCATGTCCAGTTGCAGCTTACTGACATTTTCAATATTGCTGAGTATGTCATACCACACAACTGAGCAGATACAAAAACGAAAGGATCCAATTTCCTCTGCTAAAGACTGAGCCTAAATTTTTAAGGCAGGATCGGTTGATTTTTCTTTTACCTCGAGTAGTGTTTCTCTTACCTGCGAGGTCTGGTATCTAATTGCTTCTACGCTGTTAACAGGGCTCGCCCACCTGGTCTCTGACCATGACTTTAGTGTGATCTTGACATGGTTGTTCAAGACACACCATCTGTTAGTGGAAGATGAGAACAGGTTGAATATCATCTGCAGATAATCAAAATAGCTAGTTGCATCTTTGGAGTTTCGTGCAGCATCGGCCACTACCAAGTTCAAGGTGTGTGCTGCACATGGCACATACAATGCTCTGGGGTTTATTGCCAGCAATCTAGCTTGGACACCTTTCCTTTTGCCCTTCATGTTTGCCCCATTGTCATAGGACTGTCCCCTGCAGTCCTCAAAAGGTATGTTCAGGTCTTCAAGCCTCTTTAAGACAAGAGTAGATAGCTCCTCCCCTGTTGTGGCTTCAGCTTCAAGGAAGCCCATGAAGTGCTCTCTCACTTGTGGCTTGTCCTCCACTGACACCGTCCTAATGACAACTGAAGGTTTATCTGTGTGGCTTATGTCAGGAGTGCAATCCAGTATAATGGAAAAGTATTTGCAGAGTTTGATGTCACTTACAATTGCATCCATGATCTTTTCACTGATAGCACTTATCAGTTTGTTATGTATGGTTTTTCCCAGGTATGTTGTCATGTTCCCTGCTCCACTCTGTACCCTATCTAGATGTTGCTTTAAGACAGGATCAAATTTGGCCATAAGCTCCCCTTCTTTCGAAAAGTTGCCATTATTGGGGTGGAAAAGTGAGTCTGTGGACCCTCTTAGAGCCATGTTTCTCTCAGGTAGGGACTGGATTATTGCCACTATTCTCTTCATTACTTCACGCCACCTCCTCCTCTTTGTCTCAATAACTGTCATTGCCTGGCTATCAATTGTCTGGCACTTTTCAAGGCATATCTCCAGTTCTTTCCATGCATTCATGTTTTGCTGATGTTCTTGGCTATTTTCATGAGATTTCAAAACCTGGGTGGCATTCTTCCAATCCATTCAGTCCATCAGAAATCAGCTTAAAGTCCTTCTGTGAGAAGAGTTTGCAACAGAAGCAATATAAACTATTTTTTTTCCCTAGAATAGACAAGTCAGCTCCTTTTTATCTTCTTACCATTGATTAAAACAGAATAAAAGTAATGATAATGGCAACTTCGTCCATCCTCTCTTTTAGGAAATATGAAATCCCGCTCGACCTGATAAAGGTCCTCGGTTGACTTATTCAGTCCTTACTTTATCAGACAGGGCAGGCCAGTATGCAGGATCCAGAGGTGGTGGGCTATTTGACTCAGCAACAGAGAGAGATTCACGAGGAGAAGAGGCAGAACTTGGGGGCCTCTCAGCAGCAGTTAGTGGCTCAGTGGTGGTAGGTGAACTGCTGAGGTGCTCTTCAATAGCAGTCAAAGTTGAGGTAGACAAAGTGTGAAGTTTAGATGAAGTGGCTGAAGAGGCTGGATCACTTTGGGGGTGATCCAAGCGAATGAAGGAGATGGGGATGTTGAAGCCCCTTGCAGGAATTTTCTGATTGAATCTGTTAAAATATTGAAGAGACCAGACATACACTCTCAGGAAAAAAAGGTACTTTTACTTTCTGAACCTGGACTTTCCACCTCTGCCTTTAAAATGCGTACTGGGTACATAATGGTACCTTTAAAGGTACAAAATAGGTCCTTAGGGTACAATTATATATTTTATTCCCCTAGATACAAAATTGTGCCTGTACCTTTTTTTCTGACAGTGTAAGCTATACTCCCAAACAGAGAAATGAAACTGTAACTGAAATTAAAACAGAAACAGCAGCTTACATTTTATAAAAATTTTAAAAAAGTAAAATTAAATAAGCAGTTAACTCAAGCAAAAATGTTCCACAGTGTCAGCGTTGCCAGTTATGATGATCTAAAAAGGCTATTTCAAAATACTGCATAAAAATCACGGGCTAATACACAATGATTAATTGTGATTCTTACCTCTATATTGTTCTTTTTTTCTGTTCCTCTTCTTTGCGTTGCTTCCTGCCTTGTGCCCCTGATAATTTTCTTTTTTCACTCATTTTTTTAAAAATGGCACTTTCAGAACACATAGGTTAACTGTGTGCTCCATGAATTGTCAATGCATTATGATGATGCATTATAATTACGTCATGACGCAGAGAGTGTTTAAATTAGTACATGACATGTTTTCAAATCTTATGGTTTTTCATTGATGTCATCCATCCATCCACTTATCCAGAACCGGGTCACGGGGGCAGCAGTCTAAGCAAAGATGCCCAGACTTCCCTTTCTCCAGACACTGGATTGGGCAGCAGTCATTGATGTCAATTTTATTTTATTCTAACATTATTTTAATCACTACGATCATTGATCAGTACTAAAATTAACTGTCAGTAATTATTTTGATTATGGGTGTAGGAGTGCATGATTGTCACAAGATTGTCACGATTGTCTTCCGAGAAAAAAAAGTTTCATGTGGCGCCTCCCCAGTCATTTTGCGCCCTAGGCAACTGCCTATTTCGCCTATGCCAGGGGCCGGCCCTGATACCACTTATCCTAAAGAGGGTGGTGGAAAGCTATAGCCTATCCCAGCTGACACTGGGCAAGAGGCGGGGTACAGGTACCTAGACAGGTCACCAATCCATCACAGGGCTGGCAACCATACACTCCTATGAACAATTTAGAGTTGCCAATAAACCTAAGCTGCATGTCTTTGGACTGTGGGAGGAAACCGGAGTACCCCACACAGGCACAGAGAGAACATGCAAACTCCGTACAGAAAGGCACTGTGTTGGCCGGGCTCAAACTCAGAACCTTCTTACTGTCAGGCGACAGTGCTAACAACCACACTGCCATGACATCCAGTAGGAGTTGTCTGTTTTTAAATATGTTTGGCTTTATATATCTGAGAAGCTGTCAACCAAATTTTGTTGTAATTATACAATGACAATAGAAGTCTCTCTTTTGCTCTTGCACGCTCTCTCCCTCCATAGATTGTTACAAAATGTAAGAGTGCTCTGCAGCCAACTAGGCAGTTGATAGGGGTGAACAAATTGATAAGGTCTATGTAATTAAAATTACGCATTAATTGGGAATGAGACTTAATTAAAAGCTCATGGATTTATTTTTCTAACTGTCAACAGTGTGTAGAAAGAGCAGACTGCTTAATAGTTGATCTATACCACATACACTGTTCATTTTTGTTACACATCATATCGTACTCTGCCCATACATCTTGTCTATATCTTCACTCCTGCAAATAAAAGCACAAATAAAAATAAACTTAAAAAAAAAAAACAAAGTTGATGACAGATTTTGACCGGCTCTTCAAAAGTAGCTATGCAGCACGGCAACATGGTAATCTATCTCTTTTAACAGTGAGTCAGCTTCAGGATTCAATAAAACATTTTGGCCTGATTCCAAAATATGAGCAAAGTGCCACTCAGTATAATCCAAGATTAACAAATACACTTTTAACCGTGTTTGATAAAGTTTGCTGAATGAGAGTTAATAATCATTTTAGCTGGCTAACAATCTCGCCTGAGAGCCTTTTTTTAAAAAATATGTGCTTAATTAGCTCATTAAGCACATGTTAAGCTTCTACTTTTGTGGAAAGATAGGCTTGAATGGCAACCTGGAGGGATTAATTCAGAGAGCAGATAAGGTGAGAACCGTTTGTTCACCCTTAATTTTTGGGAAACATAAGGTTTTCAGTTCCAGAAATGGAGACATTTTACTCTGAGCCAATCACTGTAGTAACTTACTCCATGAATCTGATCTGCTCGCTGTAAGGTTTTCTCCAACAAACCCTGAATTTCTCTTTCTTCTGCCAAGTCTGAAAAAGTTTTCTGATATGCTGTTTAATTTCCTCATTCATACAGTCAATCAGTGATCAATGTAAAGATAGCGATCTCTCATCACATTTAAATTCTGCTAGCCTATTCCAGTGTGAATTCATCCTCAGCTCAGAATAAAGTTTACACATTCTCAGCCTTTATAACACTGAGTCCGCATATATGAAGACAACAATCCGGATGTCATTTCCCATGCACTGAAAGATGTACTGCACATTACTTTAACGTTTTTTAAAAAGTGTGAAGCTTTAGCCACATGAGTCTGATCTAAGAATAGCCTAATAATTTCTTGCACTGTGACTGGATGCACTGATGGAACATTTGTGTCATATTTATTGATCATATTGTGATATGTTATCATTATGTGAATATTTCTGAGAGGATGATTGTAGTGCAGCTTAAAAGAGTTGAAAAATTAAAAACTGGAAACTAGTTTAAAAATGAATTACTATGATTACTGTATGTCCATATTCTGTATGTTTAGATTTAGTTATTTAATGCTGTTTAACAATATGTTTAAATGTAAGTCTATAAGAGATGTCTTAAAAGATTTATGGTTGTTTTAACCTAGATGATTTTCCAACTGCAGACCATGAAAGTGATTGCTGGGTCACACTATGAGGTTATAGTCAGATCTCTGCTGCAACCAGCACTTTGTCCCCATCAGGTTACAGCTGAATAAATACATTTAATAAATGAATGTAACAAACAGTAGGAGTCCAGCCCTTTATCATCCATTAATCAGAGTATACTATTCAAATGAGTGGACTACACTGAATACACTGTAATGGTGTTAACTTCTTTTTCCCACTCAAACCAAGGCTCTTCCACTAATGCTGTGTTTTTATACACATTAATAACAAATTATTTGTAGCTCCACTGGATTAAAATGGAATTTCTGCTGACACTTTAATGTAAAACATTACAGAAATCACAGTGTTAAAAATAACGTTCAAAATATAAAACATTCTCACGCATTTTAATCCATTTCCAATTCAGGGTTGCGGGTGGCTGGAGCCAATCCCAGCTGTCCTTCTGGGTACAGGCGGGTCCAACACCAAAATTTTTTATTGGATAATGCGGTAGCCTACACAGGTCGTTGTGAGGTCAAGAAGTAAACTTCCCTCCTTTTAATCAAATAGTCAGCTAGCTAATTTATGCAGAGCAAACTCTTTTGACGAAGATGGTGAAAAGAAAAAAAGATTAGGAGTATGTTCATTTCAGCACGAATGTCTAATATGCAATGATAAAATTTCATCGAAATGGTCAAATATAAAGCGGCACTTTGACACACGCCATGCTACATTTGCATCGAAATATCCAGCGGGAGACAGCAGGAAGAAGGCATGCCAAGAGCTACTGTGCAGAGTGCAAGCTAGTCAGCAGCAACTCCGTGTATGGACCCGACAAGGTGATTGGAATTCGGCTAGCTTTGCTGGTTCTTTAGCAATAGTGAGGAATGGAAAGCCATTCACAGATGGCAAGTATGCCAAAACATTCATGCTTGATCTGGCCAATGAACTTTTTGACGACTTATTGGATAAAGATAAGATAATCAAACGAATAAAAGACATACCTCTGTCAGCAAATACTGTTCGCGATCGTACCATCATGATGGCAAATCAAGTGGAGGAAACACAAGTGAAGGACAGTGTAGTATTCTGATATTGGTTTGCCTAATAGCAAGTTAGGAACAATGTTTTCTCTGCTCTTATTGGTTGTTCTGTATGCCAGTCTCAGCAGGGTGTAGTGGGTGTGGTAACCTGCTGATAAGGAAGTATTACTGCTGCTGATAAGTTGTTGACTGCGTTAATAAAAATACATCGTCAATCTGAGTCAGCATGCTGCAAGAGCCTTAATCCTACACTAACAAGACATGGTCTCAGAATAAACGGATATTACGACGATGGAGATTGTCGGAGTCCCGATGCCCACGATGAATTGGGAGGCGTCCAACCTACAGGAGGCATGGCACCAATTCCAGCAGCATGCGGAGCTAATGTTCAGTGGACCGCTAAAAAGGAAGGGTGAGGAAGAAAAGTGTAGTTATCTTCTACTATGGGTCGAGACATTTTCAACACATGGTCACTGTCTCCAGACGAGGCAAAAGTCTTACAGTTGTATTACGACTGCTTCACAGCTTATGTTAAGCCCAAAGCGAATGTCATATTTGCACGCTACAAATTCCATGAAAAGGTGCAGGGAGAGCGTGAGCCCTTCGAGCAGTTTGTAACAGATTTGCGTCTGCTTGTAAAAGACTGTAACTATGCAAATGGTGACGAGATGATACAAGATCACATTGTATTTGGGATACATTCACCTAAAGTGAAAGAGAAACTTTTGAATGTGGGTTCCGAATTAACGCTTGAAAAAGCGATAGACGTTGCTAGATCTCATGAGTTGTCTCAAGTGCAGCTAAAAACCATTGCAAGCAGCATGAACACACCATGCGAACAGGCAGTACACGCCATCTTCAACCACACATCAAAGGGCTCAGTTTCAAAACAACTTAATGCCAAGTACACAAAGAGATATACCGACAGCTCACAGCCTAGACATTCTTCAGCACACCTGAAAGGATGTGGATACTGTGGAAATAAGCGTCATACTGATCGCTCTCAATGTCCTGCAAGAGGAAAAGTGTACAAAGTATGTGGTAAATTATACCATTTTGCAAAAGTATGTCATTCCAACTGCGAGAAAATTGTTCATGCAATAAGTCAGGAAGACCAGTTTGAGGAGTGTGAGGAGCTGTTTATTGACTCAGTGACACAGGACAAACAGGGCTCAAACACAGAACAAGCTTTTGTGAACATTAAAATAGGTCCAAAACAGCATGAAATCAGGTTCAAGCTGGATACAGGATCCTCAGCTAACGTCATACCCCCGTATGAGTACACCAAACTGAACACGCAGTGCACTTTGCAGCCTACATCTCGCCCCATATATGGCTATGGTGGTGAGCGCCTGATGGTAAAAGGCAAGTGTAACCTGAAGTGCAAGCACAAAGACGTTGAGATGGTTATGGCATTTTATGTAGTCGACACAAATGCACCCCTTTGTCCTAGGGTTAATAGGTTGCATGGACTTTGGTCTCATTAAGATGGTATTGTCAGTTACAGAAACTCAAACACATGTACCAGTCTTGGAGAAGTTTGCAGATGTTTTCAAAGGAATTGGACTGTTTCCGAGTGAGTGCACAATACCTTTAGATCCACACGCAACCCCAGTGGTTCACCCCCCCCCGGCACATCCCCCTTGCATTACGTAGCTGTCTTAAAGAGGAGCTTGAGAGCATGGAGAGACAAGGTGCCATCGTGCCAGAGTCACAAAGCCAACCAAATGGGTCAATTCCATGGTTGTGGCCGAAAAACCACGCACAGGTCAGCTAAGAGTGTGCTTAGACCACTCAGTGACACAGGACAAACAGGGCTCAAACACAGAACAAGCTTTTGTGAACATTAAAATAGGTCCAAAACAGCATGAAATCAGGATCAAGCTGGATACAGGATCCTCAGCTAACGTCATACCCCCGTATGAGTACACCAAACTGAACACGCAGTGCACTTTGCAGCCTACATCTCGCCCCATATATGGCTATGGAGAGGAGTCAAGCCTAATCCTGACAAAAGTGTAATCTGCGCTACAGAGGTGAGCTACTTCGGGCATCTTCTCACTGCTGACGGGGTGAAGCCGGACCCGGCCAAAGTCACTACTGTGAGAGACATGGAACTGCCTAAAGACAAAGGCGAACTTGAAACAGTGTTAGGTATGATCAACTACCTCTCCAAATTTGCACCTGGCCTTTCTGATGTCAACGCACCACTGCGACAGTTGCTGAAGGAGGCAAGTGAATTTGTCTGGGACGCTCAGCACGACAAAGCTTTCAAGAAAATAAAAGAGCTACTCACATGCAAGCCAGGCCCAGTCTTAGCCTATTTTGATCCTCGCAAAGATATCAGACTACAGGTCGATGCCTCCAAGTATGGGCTTGGAGCAGCACTGATGCAGGATGGAAGACCCATCGCATACTCATTGAAGTCACTTTCTGAGAGCGAAATTTAATTATGCCCAAATAGAAAAAGAGCTTTTCGCTATATTGTTTGGCTGCAAGCGTTTCCATCAGTACATCTATGGATGCCACGCCATTGTAGAAAGTGATCATAAGCCCCTTGAGTCAATAATGCGGAAACCTCTGGCATCAGTTAAGCCAAGGCTGCAGAGGATGATCCTTCAGCTTCAGAAGTACAACTTCACCATTGTGCATCGCCCAGGCAAGGACATCCCTGTTGCGGACACCTTGTCCAGAAAGTCATTGGTTGACCAGGATACAAGCCTCAGTGAAGGATTGGACATTCAAGTACATACAGTGTACAGCAGCCTTCCTGTCAGTGACTCTAAATTGGAGGAAATCAGAACTCAAACTGGGAAAGACCTACAGTTTCAGGCCCTAAAAGGTGTCATACAAAGAAGATGGCCTGATGAAAGGAAAAGGTGCCCCCTGAGTGTGTCTGACTTCTGGAATCACCGTAATGAGCTGTCGTACCTGCATGGAATAATTTTCAAGGGCAAGAAGATTGTCATTCCTCCCAGCCATCGTTCAGACATGCTGTTGCGCATACATGCCAGTCACCTAGGCATTGAGAAAAGCAAGCAGAGAGCCCGCGACATCATGTTCTGGCCTGGGATGGGAAAAGACTGAAAACATCATCAGTTGGTGTCTGATTTGCCTCATGTATCGCCCCTCCAACACCAGGGAGCCCATGATCAGTCATACAATCCCAGATAGGCCATGGCAAGTAGTGGCTACCGATTTGTTCACTTGGAACAAGGAGGACTACCTTGTGGCGGTTGACTATTACAGCAGATATTTTGAGCTGGATAAACTCCATAGCACAACCTCTGCAGTGATAAGTAAAATAAAGGCTTCTTTTGCACGGCACGGCATCCCCGAAACTGTCATTTCAGACAACGGACCCCAGTATAGCTCTAGCGAGTTTGAGTCATTCGCAAAGGCATAGGAATTAACACACAAAACCACAAGCCCATACCACCGACAAAGTAATGGGTTGGCGGAGAAATCTATGCAAACTGCGAAAATGTTGTTGACAAAAGCCAAAGCCGATAACGGTGATCCATACCTCAGTCTTCTGGAGTACCGCAACAGCCCTGTCAATGGATTCAGGTCCCCAGCACAGCTATTAATGTTGGGTATGTTTGTACCTCAGTTTAATGACCTACTAACCTAACCATTGTGTACCACTTTTGAAGACTGAAGTTTCCTTTGTTTGGTACTGTATGCCGTAGTTATATTTGATGTTACATTATCTCAAAAGAAAGGGGATGTAGTATTCTGATTTTGGTTTGCCTAATGGCAAGTTAGGAACAATGTTTTCTCTGCTCTTATTGGTTGTTCTGTATGCCAGTCTAAGCAGGCCAGATGGGTGTAGTGGGTGTGGTAACCTGCGAAGTTGTTGACTGCGTTAATAAAAATACATTGTAAATCTGAGTCAGCATGCTGCAAGAGCCTTAATGCTACACTAACAAGACTGAGAACACGACAGACATAAATGCAGCGCCATACTTTTCCCTTGCTTTGGATGAGTCAACAGACGTAAGCCATTTATCCCAGTTCAGTGTGATTGCAAGGTATGCTGCCGGTGACACTGCGTGAGGAAAGTCTTGCTGTTTTGCCAATGAAAGGGTCAACAAGAGGGGAGGATTTATTCAAGTCTTTCACTGAGTTCGCTAAAGAAAAAAATCTACCGATGGATAAACTTATTTCGGTGTGTACTGATGGTGCTTCGTGTATGGTGGGGAAAAACAGAGGATTTGTAGCGCTTCTTTGTGAACATGAAAATAGAGCCATCCTAAGTTTTCATTGCATTCTACATCAGGAGGCGCTTTGTGCTCAAATGTGTGGCGAGCAGCTTGGTGAGGTGATGTCGCTGGTCATTTGGGTGGTCAACTTTATTGTTGCCCGAGCTTTAAATGATCGCCAGTTTAAAACACTGCTGGATGAAGTTGGGAATA
>NW_018128094.1:1808125-1808381 GCF_001952655.1 Monopterus albus
TGCAGCGTGTGAGTATTGCCGTATTGACCATGTTTGGCTCTACGTATGCATGTGAGCAGTTGTCCTCTGGTCTAAAAAAACATCAAGACCAACCTACGATCACGTTTAATGGATGGAAGCCTCAAATCTGCTTTAAGCTTAACCTCATCCATGTATCAACCAGACTACAAAGCCATCAGCAAAATCATGCAGCAGCAGAAGTCACATTAATGGTAAGAAGTATTTTGTTTATTATTGGTTAGCTTCAGTATAACAA
>NW_018128094.1:1809519-1813526 GCF_001952655.1 Monopterus albus
AATCCTAGAATTTCATATGTTGGTAAATGTTGATAATCTGAAGCCAATACAATCAGACCTTACACCCACACACTATTCTCATGCAGACAGCTTAGTCATCTCAGTATGTATCTGCACGATTTCCTGTTGTTGTGAGTCTCTCTGCACCTCCTTACAGCTTCATGTCCACAGGTCAAGTCTTTCCAAAGGTCAAACAGATTAAACAATTATTTGAACAGTTTTGCAAATACATAACATAGCACTATATCATTTTATCAAGAATTTCTTTCTACACAATATGATTTAAAAGAATAAATTCAGAGACTTATTATACTCTAAAATTGTTGGTCTTAAAAGTGCACGCATTTAGTTGTATTCAGTGTTAAAAATATTATACGGCTCTCACGGAAATACATTTTAAAATATGTGGCTTTCATGGCTCTCTCAGCCAAAAAGGTTCCCGACCCCTTATTTAGACTGATATGTTCTTCCTGGTGTAACCAGGTTTCAGTAAGACACAATAAGTCAATGTGATCTTCACTTATCAAATCATTCACTAATAGAGATTTAGATGAGAGAGATCTGATGTTTAATAGTCTTGATTTTAATTAGGGTCTTATTAATAACTCCGAGTGGATTTTTGATTTATATAATTTAGGTGGTTGGGGGGCAAACACAGTCTCTATGGGCTACTGGGAGTTATGGGTGGGTAGCAGCTGCAAAGAGACAGCAGAGAGGCGTGTAAGACTGTGACCTTGTGTCCTCAACTCTGGGTTGTCATACTCTAGTTTAGGTTGTAAAATAAAGTCATCCAGATTTCTAGATATGAGAGCTGACCATCCAAAGTGGGATGGATGCCGTCTGTGTCAATCAGAGCAGGTTTTCCCCAAAATAATTTCCAATTGCCTATGAAACCCATGTTATTTTCCGGGCACCGCCTAGACAGCCAGCAGCTAAACATGTCATCACTGGTCATACTGATCCACTGGTTTTATAATGTATAGGCCAATTGAGGTTCAGGGTCTTTCATCTTACAACTGCCTGCGAGCATGTTGGAGGTGGAAGATATCTGAGCGTGTAATGTTAATTTTACCTGTGATCCTTTGAATAAATCAGCACTGTTTTGAAGTTACTTGGACTGCCTCGTCTCTCAGAGTTAGCATGGTAGCAAGAACTGGTCCCTACAACGTCATACGGATCCAGAGAAAACTATGATGTCCGAGATTGCTTGGCAAAGTTACACACATACATTAATTTTAATTACCTCTGACAGGCATAGACAGGAGTCATTAGCGCTGAGGTATTTACATTTATCCTTAGTCAGAAGCTTTAAATAGGATTCGATGTCGCCCAATTTGGCCCCAGGAATACATTTGACTATGGCTGCTGGTGTCTCTAGCGGTGTTGTTGATGTGTAATAAAAACCCTCCCACGGTTTTATGATCACCACTAGCTGAATATAGTAGCTTAGTGCAAAATTTGCTCTTTATTTCAAATGGAAGTTGCTTCTCTTCCTAGTGCTGCCAGTTACTGGAGTAGATATATACAGTGGGTACGGAAAGTATTCAGACCCCCTTAAATTTTTCACTCTTTGTTATATTGCAGCCATATGCTAAAATCATTGAAGTTCATTTTTTTCCTCATTAATGTACACACAGTGCCCCATATTGACAGAAAAACACAGAATTTTTAACATTTTTACAGATTTATTAAAAAAGAAAAACCGAAATATCACATGGTCATAAGTATTCAGACCCTTTGCTCAGTATTTAGTAGAAGCACCCTTTTGAGCTAATACAGTCATGAGTCTTTTTGGGAATGATGCAACAAGTTTTTCACACCTGCATTTGGGGATTCTCTGCCATTCCTCCTTGCAGATCCTCTCCAGTTCTGTCAGGTTGGATGGTAACCGTTGGTGGACAGCCATTTTCAGGTCTCTCCAGAGATGCTCTATTGGGTTTAAGTCAGGGCTCTGGCTGGGCCATTCAAGAACAGTCACGGAGTTGTTGTGAAGCCACTCCTTCGTTATTTTAGCTGTGTGCTTAGGGTCATTGTCTTGTTGGAAGGTGAACCTTCGGCCCAGTCTGAGGTCCTGAGCACTCTGGAGAAGATGTTCGTCCAGGATATCCCTGTACTTGGCCACATTCATCCTTCCCTCGATTGCAACCAGTCGTCCTGCCCCTGCAGCTGAAAAACACCCCCATAGCATGATGCTGCCACCACCATGCTTCACCGTTGGGACTGTATTGGACAGGTGATGAGCAGTGCCTGGTTTTCTCCACACATACCACTTAGAATTAAGGCCAAAAAGTTCTATCTTGATCTCATCAGACCAGAGAATCTTATTTCTCACCATCTTGGAGTCCTTCAGCTGTTTTTTAGCAAACTCCATGCAGGATTTCATGTGTCTTGCACTGAGGAGAGGCTTCCGTCGGGCCACTCTGCCATAAAGCCCCGACTGGAGGAGGGCTGCAGTGATGGTTGACTTTCTACAACTTTCTCCCATCTCCCGACTGCATCTCTGGAACTCAGCCACAGTCATCTTTGGGTTCTTCTGTACCTCTCTCACCAAGGCTCTTCTCCCCCGATAGCTCAGTTTGGCCAGACGGCCAGCTCTAGGAAGGGTTCTGGTCGTCCCAAACGTCTTCCATTTAAGGATTATAGAGGCCACTGTGCTCTTAGGAACCTTAAGTGCAGCAGAAAGTTTTTTGTAACCTTGGCCAGATCTGTGCCTTGCCACAATTCTGTCTCTGAGCTCTTCAGGCAGTTCCTTTGACCTCATGATTCTCATTTGCTCTGACATGCACTGTGAGCTGTAGGGTCTTATATAGACAGGTGTGTGGCTTTCCTAATCACGTCCAATCAGTATAATCAAACACAGCTGGACTCAAATGAAGGTGTAGAACCATCTCAGGGATGATCAGAAGAAATCGACAGCACCTAAGTTAAATATATGAGTGTCACAGCAAAGGGTCTGAATACTTATGACCATGTGATATTTCAGTTTTTCTTTTTTAATAAATCTGCAAAAATGTAAAAAATTCTGTGTTTTTCTGTCAATATGGGGTGTTGTGTGTACATTAATGAGGAAAAAAATGAACTTAAATGATTTTAGCATATGGCTGCAATATAACAAAGAGCGAAAAATTAAAGGGGGTCTGAATACTTTCCGTACCCACTGTACATTCATGGCATTAAGGATAATCACCTTTATTTGGCACAGAACCGAAGCAGCTATCTGCGGTGCCAACTCAACCGATGGCGCTAACCATTGGAAGAAACTTGGGGGACCAAGTTGGACCAAAGTATGGTGTCTACCTCAGAAATATTTTGTGGTAAATCAGGTAAAAAATGTGGTATGTGAGATTATCCACAGATGCTATCCAACAAAACATTTTTAAAGAAATTTAGAGATTTCAAAGACAGTTTTTTCTGTGGTGGCCACATAGACACATTTAGCCACTTATTTTGGTTCTGTCAAGCCAGTGACTTCTGTGCTGGTCCCAAGCCCGGATAAATAGGGTTGTGTCAGGATGGGCATCTGGTGTAAAAACATGCCAAATTTAAACATGCGAATCATCAGTGCAAATTCCATACTGGATCGGTCGAGGCCTGGGTTAACGACTGCCACCAGTGCCGTTGACCTACAGGGTGCTGGCAGAAATTGGACTACTGTTGGTCAAAGAAGGAGAGGAGGCAGAAGGATTCATAGACAGAGAGAGAAGAGGAAAGGCAGGAGTATAGGCCTGAGAATAGGGACTCTTAACGTTGGCACAATGACAGGGAAAGGTAGAGAGCTGGTGGACATGATGGAGAGAAGGAAGGTAGATATACTGTGTGTGCAGGAGACCAGGTGGAAGGGTAGCAAAGTGCGTAGCATTGGAGGGGAATACAAACTGTTTTATTATGGTGTGGACAGGAAGAGAAATGGGGCAGGGGTGATCCTGAAGGAGGAGCTTGTGAGGAATGTTTTAGAGGTGAAAAGAGTGTCAGACAGGGTGATCAGTTTGAAGTTGGAAATTGAAGGG
>NW_018128094.1:1822130-1824466 GCF_001952655.1 Monopterus albus
ACACTTATCACACAAAGCACACACACACACACACACACACACACACACACACACACACACACACACACACACACATACATACACCTAGACTCTAACACATTGAAACAAAGGGGAGCCCCGATTCACACCAAATGGACAATAGGATCAAAAGCTGTTGAATGTTGTACCTCTGTCCAAGGCGGAGCAGCCCAAGAAAATAAAATGCATTGTAATACATGATTCGGGATTCAGAAGTTGGTTTTCCTGCGTGAGCTCTATCTCTCTGAATCCAGCGCTGTAAGACTTTCCTGTAATCAGACTTTCAGTAAACTTTCTGTTGATTTTAAACAGTCCTCTCCTGTCTTCACTTCTTGTTCTTCCAACAAAAGAATTGGCTTAATTTCTAACAAATGCAAATCTGAAAAAACCAAACCCTGCTTCCTATCTTCTTGTAATTACATGGATTTCTACATAAAGACTATCTCCTCTTCTAACAATGCAAAAATATCAGCTCTTTACTAAGAATATGTCGATTTCCCTTTATTTTTTCCATTTTATTTTATTATTGTTTTACCCCTGGCACTGCTCTGTTGTTTTCTTTATATTGTGTAGCTTTTTTTATTCTGTGAAATAAAATTTTGAAAATGTTTTTTTTTTTTTTTTTTTTTTTAAATAGTTTTTTGTTTAGTAGGGGGAGGAGGAGAGGGAAAGGAAAGGAAAGGAGAGGAGAGGAGGGGAGGAGACTATCCAGTTAGGAGCCATTATGTGACTATAGTTTGTGCACGGGTCTACAGAATCAAATAATTAATTAAACAGCTTTTAATCCGAGTGTGTTGACGTCAGGGCAGTATAATATTGATCTGAAGGAAAAATAAAGTGTATTGTAGAGGACTTGAGGGAAAAAGGACATATCTGAGGCCCAGCGACGTCCGTGTTTTCACCTGGCAGGCTCAGCTCGGCGGAGGAAACTGAACCGACTTCAAAACTGGAAGCGGAAAAGGAGCCGCCTATTTCTGTACCAGTTGGTTATTTCCACGAAAGTTTACCGTCCGTGCTTGGCTTTTCTCTTAGGTTGGTGTCCTTATTAAATGGCAAGCTTCCCAGACTCTGTAAACGAACATGATATAGGTAAGTAGAAATTCGACATTCACAATGTATCTTGTTTTTGGAGCAGCGTAGTAGTAATATGCCAACTTAACATAGCTTTTTATGGACTGTTAGTCCCTGATGTTCTGGGTTTCTAACATTCCGTTTTAACCCGAACAGTCACACCAAATAAAAAAAATTGTTAGAACGAGCTAGCTATCTTACATTGTGTTTCATTAGAGTACACCGTGGTGGGCGGTAGTGAGCTGTGTTTAACGTTACGTTAACAACTCAGTACCTAAGCTGCTTTTTATAACAGTTTAGGGGCAACGTACGTGGTTTCATTGTTTTGTACAGTGGTCGTGTGTATGCTGTGTGTAATTTGTCTTTACTGATTATCTGTCGTTGTGTCTGAGACGCAGTGCTTGATAAGGCATTTTGCTCTCCTAGAGTTGTTGCAAACATTGCCTCAGACCTTTCCCTCCCCCACACACAAGCAGTGAGTGATTCATCATCCTGCTTGACACATCACTGAGACGTACGTGCGTGTAAGCACGCTAAACGTTACGTGGCCATATGTAGTATAGAACTCGCATGTGGAGCTGAATTGTCGTGAAACATAACTCGACATAATTATGGAATCTCAAGTATGCCTCTAAATTTAACATACTTGATCAGATTAACAGATTTGACTATATCTTTAAAAGGTGTTATGCAACTATGAAATCTGCAGACTGTTTTTTCAGGGCTTGACATGAACTTTTTTTGCTCACTTGCACACCCCTTTTAAATATAAATGGACACTCTACACGACCATATCAAGACTAAATTATGGTTGTCAGCAGTATGAGATTTTCACAGTACAGCTGCAAGACAGATAATTTTGTGGGTGTGATTTAGATCTCTGTGTGATCTCAGTCTCACTGATAATGATTCTGTCATGTTTGCATTAGCAGAGAGATGCCTGTCACGTCAAGATTCTTATGTACTGTTAGGTTATTTCCTAGTTAGACAGATATTCAGAGATTTGTTGTCTAGAAATGTTAGTGGAGACAGATTGACTAGCTCAGGCTGTTAACTGTTCAGTAATGTGCTTGCAGTGCAGACTGCAAGTGGGCCAAGGTTGCAGGCAAAGAGCTGTTAGTGTCAACTGTAATGCTAGTCTTAATATTTGTCTTAATGTGTAAGGTTATGTCAAATTGTTTTAGATACACACCACGAAAACAACAGCCACACACCTTGACTTTTCCTCATGTTTTGGCTAACGTTAT
>NW_018128094.1:1825148-1825830 GCF_001952655.1 Monopterus albus
ACAGTATGTTAAATGCCAAAATATTCAACATTTTTAACTCCTACTTTTATCTCTTAGGTTATTTTATGGTTTAATATAACACATCTTATATTAGTGCATTTAATTTTGATATCTTGTAAAGTTCTTTACCAATTGTTTTGGAACAAATGGTGTTGTTAGCACAGCCAATCAGATACCTGCCTCAGAGACATTCCCACGTGTGTAAATGAAGAGGTTACTTTGGGGTGATTGGGATTTCTCTGAGTTGGCCCTAATAAGCAGAGGGGTTGTAATATGTCATTAGGTTATCCTGTTGATGAGTATAATAGAGATGCACTGGTTGCATTTTTCTTGGCTGATTCAGATTATCATTATTATTATTTTTAAAGTCTGATCTCTGTGGATTATTTTCTTTTGTTTTTAAAAACTGTAATTGACAACATACATCTACATTTTTCTTACTTTAATGAAAAATTAAATTGTGATAAAGATAAAATGTATTAAAGTTTTACATGTTCCATATATCTCTTTTTTTGCAAACCAACTAAAAATGAAGTGCAGTATTTGTACTTCTCCAAATATAAACTGGTGCAACATGTAATAGAAACAGAAGAATGTCTGTTAACATCAGTCCTACTTCTTTTTGAACTGTAAATAGTTTGTAGTTACTGTGCTTTACCATTGGTTGGATACACTGTGGTGT
>NW_018128094.1:1826125-1832841 GCF_001952655.1 Monopterus albus
TATATATACATTTTATGTGCGGCCAGTAATTCCATCATTGTGTACTATTTGTCAGAGATTTGGACATATTTTTCCCTTCTCTAGAGTGTAGGCTGTAGGCTCCTCTGTGGACATTTTGTACACCAGGTGCTTCCAGTGCACAAGTGAACACTCGCCCAGTTTGGACATAAGTGTAAGTCTTGCTCAAGGTGCATGTGAGATGCTGTGAGTCAGGGTTGGGTATTGTTTTAGTTTTATTTATCCCAATTCTAATTACAGTTTTGCTTATGGATTCCATTTCTCATCAATTCTCAGTTGCAGTTCTAATATTTTTTGGAGAGAATAAAAAAGCAAATATTTCAAGACCTAAAATTAGACTGACTTTATTCTTGACATTTAGTATAATCACTCATCTGTCTAACGTGACACAAGTTTGTAAAAATGTGTTATTCTTTTTTTTATATAGGAATGATCATCAAAACAATTATAAACCAAACTGTTCATGGTTGCATCATGGTGGTGGCTCACCATCGTGGTGCCTGTAAGCCATCGCTTCATTGCCCATCTCTAGTGCAGATTTTAACACTGGCCACAGAAGGAAACAAGTAAACACAAGACCTGAAGATAGCAGAGGGTGTTTGTACAGCAAAGAGAAAACACTTCTAGGTGATTTTTACTTGATTTATCTGAATTTGTGCTAAATTTTAGTTAATGTAGCTTTAACTTTAAAAAGTTAAAGCTAAAAACAACATATAATATATGAATCATTACTTTTTAAAAAACAAGTCTATATTTAACCAGTGAAACTAAACCATATACTTTCTTAAATTAATTATTTTTACACTTGGTACATAAGTGACTTTTACATTGTAATACTTGCACTTCAGCTGCTAATACCACAGTTTGAATGCAGAGTTTGTCTGTTAATGCTAGCATGTGATGTTAGAAGTTCCAACCAGTGAAAAGTTTCCTTACACATATTAACTAACGTTGGCTAAATTAATAGGGATGCACCGATACCAGTATCAGATTTGATACCACCCTCTAGTACTTGTACTTATAAAAGTTGTCCGATACTATGTTCTGATTATACTTAACAGCAGCATTACATTAACATGAGCAAGCCATTAGGCAGTGGAGAAGTTTCAGTTGTTCATGGATATTCTAATGATGACAAAAGTGACTATGAGCTCCAATTCTCTGCTTTTCTGTGTCTGTTAGCGCCCCTCCCTCCCTGTCTCACATAGGCACAAGGTCACATTTTACAGACACTAGCGCTTGGTATGTGCAGCAAAATCAATGGTAATGGAGAGAGTAGCCTAATTAACATTTGTTGAACAAGCGGAACACAACGACAGTCTTGCTGAAATTCAAAATCTTAACTCTCCCCACTGTCAAAATTCCTGGTCCCATTCATCCATTAAATCTATACGGTGCTCGTTATGCTGATTGTAGTGAAATGAAACAAATGCTCATTTCATGTAGTTCAGGGCTCCAGACTAACATTTCATACTGGTGGCACTGGTGCCACAAAGTTTCCCAGATGGTGGCACTGGTGCCACAAAGTCTCTCAGATGGTGGCACCAGTGCCAGATTTGGTGTCACCACCTTTGTTTTACAAGGAAATGCAAAAGAATCTGTATTTTTCACAAATATTTTAAATATCCTTACCATCCAATATGCATAGCCTATAGCTATAATGAATGAGAGGGAGATTTATGGTACACAGTAAATGGGAAAATCACTTCTCCACCTCTTTTTATGTCGTCACGTCAGTGCTCTATAGCCAAGCAGTCAGTGTGATGATGATAGGCCATTATATTATCGCGGGGGCGACTGAGGTTGAGTAAATGGTAAATGGACTGTATTTTATATAGCGCTTTCTCACAGTGTGTTGCACTTGCCAAAGTGCTTTACAAGAGATCATACACCATTCACCCATTCACACACAACATTCACACACCGATGACGACAGACTGCCAGGCACCGGGTAGAACAGTCGTCTCCCAACCGGAGGGTTGGAGATTCGAATCTTGGTGCTGGCAGTCCACGTGTTGAAGTGTCCTTGGGCAAGACACTGAACCCCCAAGTTGCCCCCGATGGTTAGAGCCATCGGTTGAGTTGGCGCCGCAGATGGCTGCCTCGATTCTGTACCGGAAACAAATTCCTTGTGTGTGTGTGTAACATGCTTGGCCAAATAAAATAGGTGATTATACAGTGAGAGCAGTCATTCCTGTATAACCTGTTTATTTTGCAGGTGCACCCAGTGCGACCTTTGAAAAATGTCAGTCACACCTTAAGTAAATTTGTTCACAAATTAGACTGATCTCTCGCAGTCTGGAGCTCTGTAGTCTGAACTCTCTGTATAAAAATAAGTTGAATCCTTGTGAAGTTGGAGGCTGTGACCAGCAGCTCCTCTGCAGCAGTGCATGTACTGTATGTGTCCAGCAGAGAGGAGATGCTAAAGCCTCAGGCAGTCACCAGTTTAAAGTAAGAACATGCACCCTTGTTAAATTAAACATTTAAATTGATGACTGTAATATTATGTACTCCTAAACTTGCTGTTGTAGGCGGAGTTGTGAAATAATTTTGGCCTAACAAAGGGTTGGACGTCTACAAAGGCTAAAAACCACTGTATTACAGTATGTTATCTAGTAGGCTCTTGAATTTTTCAAAAACGTAAAGAGTCTTAATGTCGTAATGTTGATAATGTAGTTGCTGTGTCCCTTGGCTCACTCAGAAGCAGTGTTGGGAGTAATGCATTACAAAAGTAATGCCATTACAGTAATGTATTACTTTTTGCTGTAATGCAGTAATATAATGCATTACTAATACAATTTTGGTAAGATTCCGCAATTTTATGGTTGAGATGACTGCAGAGACAGATTCTACATTTGTGAGATTGACATACTCCTACTAATTTCACTTTGAAAAGGACAAAAATGTAATAGTCAAGTGCAGTCTATGTGTGAGGTAAACACATGGACCAGTGCCACGTTAACACTCATCTAACTGAGAGAGCTGCAGGCACAGAGAAGAGAAAGAATGCAGAGGACTAGAGTGCAGGCAAGACAAAGCAACAGAAATTAAGTTTCTCTGTCTGCTATGTTGCTTGAACCCTGAGAAGTGAAGAGACTCATGGCAGAGTAGGTTGCTGAAGATTTGCAGACCATGTCAACAGTAGAATCACCAGCGTTTAGAAAGCTTGTCAGCAAAATCCTAGTCAATATACCAGCAATGGCAAGACAAGTAAACATTGCTGTAGCGACTGGTTCATATACAGTATAGGTTACTGGGCCATGCCAAGGCTATCTACCGTGTTATTATAAACAGTAGCCTAAATAGCGACATAACCTTAAAGGTAGAGTATGGATGACGTTGCATTTGTTTGTTTGTTTGTTTGTTTCTTAGCAGATGGTTTTGTCCAAAGCAACTTAAATTATATTTGAACCAAAGACCCAATGAAACACACCAGAGAGGTAGCTCACCCCTCCCTTCAGTCCTCCCTGAAAAGCTTCACACAGTGTTTTGTTATTGTTTGAGGGGTAGACTGCTTCCACTTTTGTTTCCAGTTCACGGAGCCAGTGTGCTCAGAGAATGGGGAGCTAGCAGATAATAAGGAAATACTATTTGCTGAATGTTACAAAACATGTTGTGTGTTTACAAATGGCTTAGCATCTCCTACCTTACCTTTAATGTATATGCCAATACCCAGTTATAATTTAGCCCAGCATGTACTCCCAGACAGGAAGATATTCATCAGAGTTGGATAAGGCATATGCTGCAATGGAAAAGAAGCTGAAGAAAACAATCGAAGCCCAGCATTATGTTGTATCAACAACCACAGACATATGTAATACCAACAACTAAAGTTTCTTGGGGGTCACTGCACAGGATCGATGCAGATGCCTTGAAACGAAAGAAGGCTGCGATAGCTTGTAAAAGATTCGGGGTCAACACAAATACAGGGCAATTGCAACAGAACTGGAGGATTTTTTTTTCTTCTCAATATGGATCAGGGATGTCACAAGAATCGATACTTCAGTACCAGGTCTATGCCAAAAATCTGGAAATATAACACTGCTTGTGGTACTTTTGGTGCCACAGAAAGCAAGTATTGTAATAGCTGTCATAGGCAGCGGAGAATGTGATTTCTTCATTTTGATGTGATTTCTTGACAGTACTGACAAGGGCAGCATAATAACCCTACGTATAGTCTGACATTAAACGCAAAGAGGCGGAGAAAGGTAAGGCAGCAACCACAACAACACGTGTAATGGCATTCGCAAGCCCAGGTTGTAGCGACAGGTCCACTGTGACTTGTGGGGGGAAAAAAAAACACTTAAAGTTGCATATGGAGATATTTTTCTGATGATCAGGGACAAGGAATAGGCTGCCAAAAGCTAATATGAAAAGGGTGTCTCATGTGTCAGAGCTTTTGCCACCAGGAAAGACCTTGAACTTAGCTAAGCGTCTGAAAGACAGACATCCAGATCTGTACAAATAATTCAAAGTGAGAGAGTTTACCTTGTTAAGTTAATTTTTAACTTGTTGACAAATTATTCATATCTTGAATTGTTACTGTTATTGTTTGTGAATTGCACCCGCTGTATCTGTTGCAGCATTGCTCCATACCCAACATTCACAAAGGCTAACGTTAGCTTGTTTAAGTTAATGAAGCAACACTAAATAACATGAGCTGGTGCTGCTTATAATAGTGTTAATACACTACTGCCATTAACATTACCATTCAGCCTGTCAGCATATAGCAGTGTGTGTTTTAGCATGCTGTGTGTGTGTGTAGCAGCCTCTGTGGGTTTCTTTGAGCTACAAATTACATGAGTATTGAGATCTTCTAATTGTCTTTTCACAGTATCAGCATTATTTTTTTTTTCATTTCATGCAGCTGGGTACTGCAGTAGGAATGTTAGGTCAAAAAAGATTTGCACAGTATAGTTTTGTTTTAAATAACATTAATGCCTTTTTATTACATGAAGACTCTGTCCCACTCTTGTTGCTGGAAAGGAATTTAAAAAAATTCATGTTGAAATACATTAATTTCATTGGTTTATTTTTTCCATAGTATTCAAAATTGGTATAGAGCATTGTGGAATTTCGTTGATATTGGTACAGACTACCAAAATTATGGTATTGTGACATCCCTAATATGGACTGACAAACGAATAAAGTGACTGCATGTGTAACGGACAACGAGAGTAACTGTGAATGGGTTCAAGGAGCATCAGCAGCAGCAAGTGGAATCCCAGGAGGTGGAGGGAGATGGTGATGGCCCATGATTCTGATGCCCAGCCTGGGCCATGTGTCCTTTCTCCCCACCACAGATGTGCAGCCCATACTCTTAATCTAATTGCAAACAATGAGGTTGATAAATAGCTTGTATCTAATCTAATTATGTATCGTAGTGCTACAGCTAAATATTGTGCTCTGTGGACAAAGACCAGCTACTCCACAGCTGCATCAGAGTGCCTGGAAGAGGTCAGTGATAGAAAGTTGATTGCCCCCACAGTAACATGGTGGAACTCATTCTATGATGCCTGTCCTCAAATCACCAAAAATGCCTCTCACTTACATCAGTAATCTCTGCACACAGCTTCAGAATAAATGCAAGAACAACAGAGAATACCAGTTTCTCCAAAGGATACTGTTCAATTATGAAGCCTTTCACATTTGCACTGGGCATCCTACCGAGTGAGGGCACTTGTTTTTATGGAACTCTTCAAGCAATGCTAGAAGTTGTAATGGCCAAAACCTTAGCAACAAAAAAAGGCCTATTGTAGATGACTACTGGGCTGCCTGAAGTTATTGTGGGAGCAATCAAAACTTGATTTGCTGCAACAGTTGACTCCAAGGAGGCGCTACTGGCCACTGCACTGGGTAAAAGCAGCAGCCAGAAAAAAAAACACATTAGGTGCCAGACCCTAACAACAGAAGAACCTGCAGCCCTGATGCCCAATTCCCCTCAACCTGCTGCTGTTGCCTCCAGTGAGGACTTTTTTCTTTTGATGAACAGTTCAATACTGCCCCTACAATGGAAAGCCTGCACCAGTTTTCAAGAATAAAAATAAAACGCAGTTCTCTATAACACCATACAGTGCATCAATAGAAGACTTTTCAGTCTCAGGAGTCTTGTGCTCACCCCAAAACGCAACCTTCTTGGTGATGGATTCTTTCAGTGCATTCTCTTGATGAGCTTCAACACGTATTTCACTAAAGTGGGTAGTGGAATAGGCTAGCCCCCCACCATAGAACCATAAGTTCTATTTATTTTGCCAGTCTTGTTTGGATGCATGTTACTGTACCTCTGTTGTATATTTGGCAATAACAGGTTTCCTGTTTAGCTATTATTTTTTATTTTCAATTTTCCTATGTGTGTTTAAAATAGCTGAGCTTATGTTTTTGTGAAATTTGACTGAAATGACTGAGCTGTATTTCCTATGAGGCATAATATGCCCAAGCACCTTTGGGTTTTTTGTGACTAGCCCCACAGAGGCATTAGCTATACAGTGGATATAAAAAGTCTACACACCCCTGTTAAAATGCCAGGTTTCTGTGATGTAAAAAAACGAGACCAAGATAAATAATTCCAGAACTTTAGCCACCTTTAATGTGACCTATAACTTGTACAACTCAATTGAAAACAAACTGAAATCTGTTTTTCAGTGGGAAGTAAAAATAAAAAAACTAAAATAATGTGGTTGCATTAGTGTGCACACCCT
>NW_018128094.1:1833330-1837156 GCF_001952655.1 Monopterus albus
TAATTCCAAAAGGTATGTTTGGCACAATAACAACACTGCACATCACCAAAAGAACACCATACCCACAGTGAAGCATGGTGGTGGCAGCATCATGCTTTGGGGTTGTTTTTCTTCAGCTGGAACTGGGGCCTTAGTCAAGGTGGAGGGAATTATGAACAGTTCCACATACCAGTCAATATTGGCACAAAACCTTCAGGCTTCTGCTAGAAAGCTGAAGATGAAGAGGAACTTCATCTTTCAGCACGACAATGACCCCAAGCATACATCCAAATCAACAAAGGAATGGCTTAACCAGAACAAGATAAAAGTCTTAGAATGGCCCAGCCAGAGCCCGGACTTGAATCCGATTGAACATCTGTGGGGTGATCTGAAGAGGGCTGTGCATAGGAGATGCCCTCGCAATCTGACAGATTTGGAGCGTTTTTGCAAAGAAGAGTGGGCAAATATTGCAGAGTCAAGATGTGCATTGCTGATAAACTCATACCCAAAAAGACTGAGTGCTGTAATAAAATCAAAAGGTGCTTCAACAAAATATTAGTTTAAGGGTGTGCACACTAATGCAACCACATTATTTTAGTTTTTTATTTTTACTTCCCACTGAAAAACAGATTTCAGTTTGTTTTCAATTGAGTTGTACAAGTTATAGGTCACATTAAAGGTGGCTAAAGTTCTGGAATTATGTATCTTGGTCTCGTTTTTTTACATCACAGAAACCTGGCATTTTAACAGGGGTGTGTAGACTTTTTATATCCACTGTAGGTGATTTAAATTTTACCAGCCTTTGGTTTAGGCATTGTTTGGCATATAACAGGGCTCCTCTGATTGGCCTGTTTTCTTTCTTAGCAATAGTAGGCCATGTTTAGCCTACATGTTAATTTTTGTAAAGTTAGACTGAAATGACAGTCATATTCCTTGAGGCCTAATTCTCTAAGAGCGCTCTTTGATTCTTGATAAAGCATAAACTATGTCCATCTAATGCATTCCAGCTTTGTGCTGTGAACTTGAAATATAAGAGAATAAAAGAAGAGAAAGAAAGATGTCATTGGGCTATAGGCTACATTATAGTGGGCTCCAGTTATGTTGTGTTTTATATGTATAGGCCTAGACTTCTAATATTTAAAGTATCTCTACCATAATTTACCAGCCTTTGATCTATTGTGATTCTGACAGTGCTTGTTACTTGTTGTATTGCACTATGAGCTGTCATGGTGCCCTTTATATTAAGCTGTTGGTAGCCTTAGGGGCCACATTGCCCTCCACTGGATGTATAATGACCTGCTATAAACTACATATTAGCATTTTAGAATGTGTAGTCATACTTATGCGGTTATTTTGATGAAAGTAAATGTAAAATTAAAAGTAATGCAAAATTAGTGTACTGCATTACAATTTAGAGATAGCAGAATTGTAATATGACTAATTGAAATGACAGTAACTAGTAATACACAATGTATTACATTTTGGAAGTAACTTGCCCAACACTGCTCAGAAGTTATGAGTTGTGCAGATTCTCAGTCATCCAGGTCATAGTAAGCTGAAAAAAATTAGAAAAATCAACTGGACTCGGTGTTTAGGTTGAAGACATTTCACCTGATGAAGCCTCTTGGATGAGAGGTGAAACGTCTTCAATCTAAAAACCGAGGCCAGTTGATTTTCCTAAGTTTTTTTCAAGTTGTGAATTGGTTTTCTGTATTCACTCAAACATTAGTCCACAAAAACTACTAACACAGAAACAAACTTATTGTTGGATTAACTGAATATCTGGTTTTGATTGCTTAATATTAAAGAGTTAGCAGTACTGTCAGCATTTACAGTGTGAAGTAACGGTGTTGTTGGTATTTTTCCAGCTAAGGCTAAGTTCATTGGTGAACTTCTGGTGCCTGTTGCTCCATTTGACCAGAAGTCTGGGCATGAGGCTTGGACAGTAGCCTTTGCACCCAATGGTTCCTACTTCGCTTGGTCTCAGGGGCATCGCATTGTCAAGCTCATTCCTTGGACAAAATGCCTGAAGAACTTGTAAGTATTGTTTGATCAACCAAAATGAACCTAGGTACTATTAGTACCTTAATGACACTACCCTGATTATTATGTTAATTAACATACTTTTTTCTGGGGGTTCTTATACTGTATAGTACACTGAATTTTATTGTTTTACTCAGTATGCAGTCACAAGAAAAAGTAATGACACTGCAATTTCCTGGTTTTCTGCATAAATTGGTCATGAAATGTGATCTGATCTTCACTAAAGTCACAAATTTCAACTTGCACACTATTTCTAAGCTGATAAAACAGTCATGATCTTTCATGTCTTTATTGAACACACCCATTAAACATACAAAGTGATGGTGGTAAAAGCAATGGCAACATGAGGCTTGGGACTTTACATTACCTACAAATATGAAAATATATTGTCCACTTCACTGCCAACTCAGTGTGAAGTTGGGTGAATACCAATCGAGTGAGCTGGAGATTGTATGTGGAGTGCCTCAGGGTTCTGTTTTGGGACCTAAATTATTTATATTATACATTAATGATATATGCAAGGTTTCTGATTTAGTGAAAGTGGTTTTGTTTGCTGATGACACTACCATATGGGCATCGGGTGAAAACCTACAGCAACTCTCTGGACGGGTTTCACAGGAACTTGAGAAGATAAAGAAATGGTGTGATAGTAATATACTATCTCTGAATTTGGATAAAACTAAATTTATGGTATTTGGGAATCGTAGACTAGATAATGAACTTCAATTGAAAATTGGGGGAGCTAAAGATTGTGTATTTCCATAAGTGGGGTAAAACTATGGAATAATTTAAGCGCGGACATAAAAAATAGTAATAGAATTGACAAGTTTAAACATAAATATAAAGGTATGTGTCAATCAAGATATAAGCAAGAACAGGCTTAATGATTAATTAGATGGAACATTGTGGGTGTGGTGTATGAATGTTAATACTCTGTAATAATTCTTTAATATATTACTTGTGTGGTGTAGAACAAAATTATCTATGTAGAGACACTGCTTGCAAACCAATGATGGTAAGATGATGTCAGGGGGTAGGACTGGATAAGTCTGACTTCTTCCTACTCCATTCAAGCATGTACTAGGTATAAGCAAATTGATATTGGATTAGCATTTGTTGGATATGTGTAAAATTATGTGTGTTGACATATCAACTGTCTTTACATGCTTGAAAGAATAAATCAAATCAAATGTTGGTATGGGGGCACCATTTTCAGAAGTACACACTATATTTATCTGTATACATTCTTGTTTTGTTTCACTAAAAAGTTGCTTAAATCGTTGAGCTCTCACTGTACTGACTGTGGTAATTCAGAATGGATAACCTTACTGACTGCAGCTAACTTGGAGTGGACCTAGAGGTCCAGTCTACTAGAGCAACAGACTGAAAAATGGCTCTGCACAGTGATCTAAGCTTTCAATTCAGGAGCTATCGCTAGATAGCAGCTGCCAGCAGATAACACAAACCTTGCAGATGAATCAATTTTTCTCCTGTTTGTGCTCAAACTGAACATTTGGACTTGGTTGAAGCATCCGCTGCTGTATGTAGCTCTATGGGGCAGTATTAATTGTTTTTAAATACATTTCTAGAAGTATGTAATGTATATGATGGATAATGAGCATGATGCTCCAAACATGGTGCATTTACCCAAAATTTAACACAGCAGCGTATCAGCTTCACATTCTCTCTATACTTTCCATATATAATTCCAAACTAGAAATGCTGTCAGCACTGCAAATAAGGCTCAAAATGACAATCTGGACATTTTCCTGAGCTGGAAATGTAACTGATGCAAAGATGACTC
>NW_018128094.1:1837736-1849433 GCF_001952655.1 Monopterus albus
AGGCGGCGGCCGCTCTGGCAGCAGCCATGCCAGGGGCTGGAGGGGCCAAATCTGAAGCCAGAGGCAACGGCCCTCTGCCTGGAGGAGGAGGGCTCATGGAGGAGATGAGTGCCCTGTTAGCAAGGAGGTAGCGACACATCATATATTACTCTTCGATTCAGTACGTCTCAAAATAGGCACTTGAGTCATATGAATGAATTTCAGATCTTGTTTCATATACTACAGAAAAGTGAAACTTGACACAGTTGCCATACAGTAGATTTAGCAAACCCCAATGTTGGTCGCAATGGATTTTGTTGTGCCACCTGAAGAATAAGTTCATGTACTCATCACTCTCACTATTCCTCAGTATTATGAGATGATATGTAGTAAAATCGTAATTTAAATGCACTTTGTTGCTGACAGAGAAGTATCACTGTAAGATCTAGAGAAATCTAAGGAATTTAGGTTTTAAAAATGTGGAGTTCAGGAGGAATTGTGTGGTCTGTGCTTTATGATATTAACATTAAACATGATGATATGTTTTTAAAAATAGCAACTGTTTTTCAGAAATAATTCTGGACTCTGTCTTACAGGAGAAGAATTGCAGAGAAGGGCTCATCACCTGAACCTGACCAGAGATCAGTAAGTACCATTAGATCCTTCTTGTCTGCTGTATTCATGGGGTAGGACTGGATAAGTCTGACTTCTTCCTACTCCATTCAAGCATGTACTAGGTATAAGCAAATTGATATTGGATTAGCATTTGTTGGATATGTGTAAAATTATGTGTGTTGACATATCAACTGTCTTTACATGCTTGAAAGAATAAATCAAATCAAATCAAATCATGCAGAGCTGCAGCCCCACTAAACCACTGTCAGCCTATATGACCCTGATGTTTTACCTGTCAGACTCTTCTTTATCATCTGTGAGTCTGAAGAAGTAAAAATATGTCCTCATTATATTTAATCTCCTAAAAACTCATCTGTCGTGCTGCACAGTGTCATTTTGAGGCAAGACTCGTTTGCAGCATGGGATATTGCTCCTGCTTTGTTCTGTGCAGTGATGCAGCAGCAAAAAACTGCAGTGATTTGATTGCAATAATGTGATATGACTTTGAGTTCTAATCAACTGCTTTGACTCATTGCCTTTTAATGGGCAGTCCTATAACATACATCAATAATGTACATGATATGATTTTTCTTCTTTTTTGGGGAAGGGGAGTCTGAAACGTTTCAACCATATATGTGAAGTGTGTGGTCATTAGAGATGCACCAGTTGCACTTTCTTTTGGCCAGTTTTTTTAAGTTTGACCTGCTGATTCAAATGTTGGCTGATTTTGATTTTGTTTCTTTCTAAGAACTGCCATTGACAGCACCCACAAGTATTATATAATATCTGGTGATTTTGGCTCATGAGAAGACATTAGTCAGGAATAGACATAGACAAAACTCTGAAAATGTAATGTTCATTTAGGTTCAGGTTTGTTCAAGCACTTAGGTAACTTAGGTAAATCTGCGTGGCTGCACTAAAATCTGATCTTTACGGTAGTAAAGATCTAATGCTCCTCCGGTGTGGAGCATTAATGACCTCTGCAAGGACATGTCAAGGAAATGAGCAGCTTCATCATGCTTTCATTGATAGTTTATGGGTTATTATACTGTAGGTGTTTCAGACTATAGCCCATAGACTTATTATAATTTCAAAAATCAATAGTATTAGGTCTGCATGGTGTTTGGCAAATCTGTGGGCTAGTAGAACTTTGTAGCTATTTGTTTACTCTCCCCACCTTATGCAGAAAGCAGAATGAATGCAGAGGTTTTCCCCAGTACCAAGAATGCATGACTTGTAATATCAGCTCCCTTTCTGCTTAATAGACTCTTTCGCTCCACTCATTTGGTTCTTGGATTCTCAGAGCCACATGTTGAAATTATCTTTAGGACAAGTCCATGCTTTTCCCAAATGGCAGACAGAATCTGGTTAGCTGCTTTTTTCAGCAGTGGCAAAAATACTAAAGTTTGCAACTAATTGCTGCCTCTGTTGAAACAGATTCATAATTTTCCCAATGGCCCTAGCTGTACCAAGCCAAGGTGTGATTTGCCTGCATTTCCACTACAGCCTTACAGCAAGCTGCATCACCCTTATTTTACTGATTGCTTTCATCAGCTGTACCCCATTATCTTTGAGGGTGTGGGTAAATGGGGACAGTCCTAGCAGGGCACACCCCAGACAAGTTGCTAGTTAAGTCACAGGACTGACGCATACAGCCAGCCATTCGTGTTGTTTCATTTCAATTTGTAGTTGCCAGTTAGCCTAAACTAACCTGTTGCAGGAGGACACTGGAGCACCCCGAGGAAGGCCATACAAGCACTGAGAGAACATGGAAACTCCACAGTTTTCTAGGTTCAATCTCAGAACCTTGTTGCTGTGAGGTGACTGTAAAAACTACTGAACTTGTGCCTACCTGTATTAGATTACAGCTGATGCAAACCAAACCTCCTCTTCAGTTGTTGCACCACGTTAAAAATCAACCACTAGTTAACTGGTGTGATACTTTTGTTGTGAAGAAGCTATAGGAAATGTAGTGTGCAGTGCAAGGCACAGGTTGTCACTGAGTTAGTGGAGCTTCATTTGCACTCGTGTTCTTCAATAAAAGCAGGTCTAATTAACTACATATGAACATTCTCCACTACTTGGTCAACAGGTCAGTTTACATATTGTATATAGTACATACAGGATTCAACTTGCTGTGGTCTGTGACTACTATACTGTACTTCTAGCATGTTACCAAAGTATATAACTTTACCTTGCTCTTCGGTACAGGAGCAACACACTTGAAACGTGCCAGCATGGCACGTGGACTGAGCATACATATTCTATAGTTTTCAGAGCCACTGTCTCTTCTTGATCTTATATTATATCTTTCTGCATTCTCTTTTTCTGTAGTTCAATGGGCCATGGTGGAGAGGGTACCAATGCCTCGAGTCCCCGGCATTCATCTTGGCAGAGCAGTAACGGAGGGCAGGCGATCTTGGTGGCCACAGAGCCCCGCGAACACACCATAGACTGTGGTGACATCGTATGGGGCTTGGCCTTTGGTTCCTCAGTGCCAGAGAAGCACAGCCGCTGTGTTAACATCGAATGGCACCGCTTCAAGTTCGGCCAGGACCAGCTGCTGCTGGCAACAGGTCTCAACAATGGTCGCATCAAGATCTGGGATGTTTACACTGGTGAGGACTAGGGGTGTGACAAGATCTCGTGATGTTAAAACGTGATGATATTTCTTGTCAAGGCAAAAACTGTGCTTCAATATCAGTATATAACAGAACCAGAGCAGCAACCAGTATGACAAAGTGTGATGGTAAAGTGCCTTGCAAAAGTATTCATACCCCTTGAACTTTTCCACATTTTGTCACATCCAACTTGGCCAAGGAGTAATGGTTGTTTTTCACTATTGCAGGAAAACTGTTGCTAAATTTGATGGACCATAGTGATGTGGTGCGAGACTTGACCTTTGCTCCTGATGGCAGCCTTATGCTGGTCTCTGCATCCAGAGATAAGACTCTCCGTGTATGGGACCTGAAAGATGATGGTATGTAGGTGATCTGCCCTTGTTAAAAAAGCTGTCATTTTAACCCAGTTTTATTTATTTGGTTTTGTTTACTTGTCCTTTTCAAGTTGTGATGAGTTGACAGCAGGACCAAATACCCTTTTGTTTTCCTTAAGCTTTATTTATAGTGAGTCGCAGAGAGAGACCTGTGACAGATGTCGGTGGTTGGACTTAATCCATTGACATTGTGCACAAGCTGTGCTGCCGGGTATATGGTGCGCTGCATCGTAACCACTGAGCTACAGGGTGTCCTGACCTTTTGCTTTTTCAACTGAGAGTATGTTGTTGACTGGCGAATTGCAAGGCCTCTGAATTGTAAGACCAGTTTTGAAAACGCCCTGGAGCAAAATGGTGTTGCAAATGGCTGCTTTAGTTGTGCGCTCTCGTGCTTTTCCTGTTTGTTCAGTTTTTTGGAGTCCATCTTCTCTGTATTACTTTTACCAAAGAAGAGCTTTTAAAATTCTGTCAGCTCACTGCAGACATTTTTTTCTTCCGTAATTACAAATACAAAATGTTGTGTGGAGATTTTAGGAACAGTTCTCTATGGGGCCAGGAGGAGACGCAGGTAGGGGTAGCACGCCGGAGCACTGATGAAGAAACAGAGGGGAACCTGAATGCCTGAACTGGCTGAATTTGAGTGCCCATTATTTTAAAATTCACTGGATCAGAAAGATAAGTCAAGTTGCACTGAGTTAAAGTTTAGGAAAACACCAGGCCAGTAGCTCAGAGTTCATCAGTGTTTTTCACACACAACACTTATTACCGATTTGTTCTGAGACTTAAAATTAAATGTGGCAAAGCTGCCTTTAGCTTCTGTGCTGCTTAAATGTGGAACAAACTGCTTACAATTGAGACAGTGCTGACAAAATTAAAGACTTATTTACCATTGCTTTTATTTAAAGGCACTTATTTTGTTTTGAACACCATTTTCTACACTTCTACAATTATAGACTAACTTCTACTTCTTGTTACCCTCATAACTTAGTCCGATTCTACAAACTAATTTTTATTTAAATTTAGTTTTTAATGTTGTGCCTTTCCTAGTTTTGTTTTTGTTATTTGTTTTATGATTGTGTACACTGTGAAGCACTTTGGAATGCCTTTTGGTATAAAATGTGCAATAAAAATAAACTTGCTTTGCTTTTAATATCAATGGGTTAAACCAAACACGATACACACTATTTGGCCCTTGTTGTCACTGGTTAGATTCCAGCCAGGGGCCGCTGTTGAATGTCCTACCCCCCTTGTTTTCTGTCATTCTCTATACTAGGCGCTTTCAGACCAAATGGAAAACGGAACGGTGCAGTGACCTAACACTAGGCCTGCCAACTGTTAGCGATTAGCCAACAAGCTCACAACAGTTAACACATAGTAGCGACATTACATTACCAGTAAGTATTTTCTTTATATGTTACTAACCCTTTGCAGAGGATTCCGTTGGGAGACTGCAGCTCCCTATGCCACTAGTGATGGCTTTTGATCGCTATACATGATTAACAGTTTAGAAAAGTGACAGTGCTGCTGTGGTCAAAATACACATGGTTGACTCATGGTTCCTGTTACACCTGGACAGTACCTACCCAGAAGTAGGAGCTACAAAGGTCCCTCAACACAGTGTTCTAAGAACCATTATTGTTCTCAGTTCCTCTGGTATGGACACAAAAAAGGGGGTACTCATTCTAATAGTTCTAAGAACTATGAAAAAGTTCCTCCCGCCTGAAACTGCCTACCGTCTGCTGTCACGTAGAGAAAAACATTTCAGAAGCAAAAAATTTTGAATTGTTATCTGAGAGTAAAGGACATGGTGTATTGCTTCATCGTGTTGTTTATGTATTGTATAGGTAACATGGTGAAGGTTTTGCGTGGGCATCAGAACTGGGTGTATTGCAGTGCCTTCTCCCCTGACTCTTCCATCCTATGCTCAGTTGGTGCCGGCAAAGCAGTATGTATACAAGTTTCCTTTAACATATTTTGATGGTTTTGCTAGCTAACTTGTTGTTGCTTGTGACCAGTTATGCTCAATCAACTTACTGTACAAATTAAAACACTCCCTATCTTCCCTGCCCTTTCATTCCCACCTTAGAACTAATTGTGCTTAGTATTATGATGAGCTGAACTACCTGCAAAACCTGTTTGGTTTTGTTTGCAGTGAGGAAAAAACATCCTGGTGTTCTGGAGTTTGCATGCAAAGCAGACTGTTTTCACTCTTGCTATATAGCTGAAGCTAACCTCATCCTCACATATTTCCTGTACCTGTTAAAGTATTGTTGAAGTGCGGGAACCTAAACTAAAACCTCAAATCATTACAGTGAAGTCTTGAATAAGTAAAATTTTCAGAAACTTACAAAAAAGAAATAAAAAAATTCAAGCAGTTTAAAAACAACTCTGAAACCATGTAAACCTTGATTGTTAGCAAAGGTCAGATGTGAAAATTATTTTTATATTTTATTAAATGTTGGTTTTAACTTCACATACTGTATTTCTGCAGCCCTTAAAGCAGGCATGTTTCTGGATTGATTCTGTACACTGGCCACCATTAGTTCACCTGATAGTGGCCAGGAGCCTACATTGTTACAGCCCTAGATTTCATTTGAACATGGTGGTAATGGTAGACATGGTGTTAGCTTTGTTAGGCTGTGTGTGTCCCTACAGTGTGTGTCTTGCTCTCCCTGTCACAGGTGGTGGCAGAACTCAGTGTGTGATTGGTTTTGAAAGGAGCGCCGTGCTGACATTTGGCGCGGCCGGTGTAAACCGGGGACGCACAGTGCGCATAGCCCAAAGGCCTGGCCAAGGGCAGCCTGGTGCCTGACCTGCAAGGTCAATCTGTACGTAGGTGCTGCACCGTGTTTGTCTACCTCTTCTCTTGCAGTTGCTTTATTTGATTCATTTCAGGTTTAGACTATTCTTAAACCGGTAGTTATATAACCCCTCTCCCCCATTTACCCCACACCCCACCCCAGTCTTTACCTGGCTCCGTTGACCATCTGTGCACAATCATTTGTTACTAGGATTCCTGATATTGTCGGTTTAAATGTTTCCCTTGTAGCATACACCAATCAGCCGTAGCATTATGACCACATGCCTAATACTATCTACAAAGGAGTCAATGTGACAGTTGGTTTGGCACTTGTGTCACTCTGCAGCTCACTGTGCATCTTCTGTGAATCCATTTACTTCCACAGTTCTATTGTCAGGAAGAGCACAGATGTGTCTACAATTCAGTGAAAAACCTATGTAAAAGGAGTGAAAACTGTGGTTGTGAGGACGAGAGAATTTTTTTAGACCAATCCAACAGCCTCACCACTCTAGGTGTGATATCACCACTACAGCCCCTGACTCTTTCTCTTCATAGAGACCAATGTACATTATTTCTCATTTTCAACCATTTTAACAAAGATTCAAATAAATTTTAATATTTTGAAAAGTACAAATGGAAGTTAAAAGTTTAATATACAGTAGATCAATGTCTCCATCAGTGAGCCATGGGCATCCATGACCCTGTCTCCAGTTCACCATTTGTCCTTCCTTAGACACTGTTGGTAGGTACTAACCACTGCAGACCAAGAACACCCACCAAGACCTGCAGTGTGGGAGATGCTGTGACCCAGTCATCTCATCCTTCACAGTTTGGCCCTTGTCAAAGTCACTCACATCCTTACACTTGCCCATTTTTCCTGCATCCAATACATCAACTTTGAGGACTGAATGTTCACTTGCTGCCTAATATACCCCACACAGTTGCCACTGTAACAGTCAGTTTTATTCACTTCACCTGCCAGTGTTCATAATGTTAAGGGTGATCGGTGTATAGTGTAACATTGAGCTACTGCCAGTAGCAAGTTATTCAAAACAATTCAGTCAGCTAGTTTAACAACCAACCTGCCCACTTGCCTTCACTTTGTTAGCCTGCATCTTCCAGTGCTTGGCAAATGTTGTTCTAGTTTCAGATTAAAATGCTATGAAAGGTATTGCCTAAAACATTTATTGAGAAAAATAATTGGCTAATTGCCCAGTTAGGTTGTAACCTTTTTGTATGCAGTTCTTATAAGGTTCTTCTGCTTTTACAATGAGAATAAGTATTTCTATTGTAACAACAGTGCAATAGATTATACTGTATTTCATTTGCAATTCTCCATCGGTATACTTGTGATGAAAAATAAGCCAAAACATTCAACAGAGAACATGTCTTAGATGTTTATACTTTAAATTGAGAAACTACAAAATTAAGAATTTAGCTAGTACAGAGAGGAACAGAGTTGTTGAAGAAACTGAACCATTAGCCCGCATGTGACTGCTATGATTTTTAAAATTTAGTTATTAATGATAAAGTACATTGTTTACAAGCAGCTTTTCAAAGTGTTAAGCATTTTTAATTTCTAACATTCAAAAAGTATGGGTGCCCAAATGGGACACAGAGAAATAAATGAATAAAGAAATGCATAGATAAATAAAATTGGCGGTGGATATAAATAAATGATCGAGTGCCACATTTATCTATTTCTGTATTTATTCATTTCCACATGATTTTTTCTGTATATATTTATTTCTACATTTCTTTCTTGCTGTGTTTCTCAAGGCGTGTCCTGAATATGTAGGCATAAGCAGGCAAACAATCTCTGCGATCTGCACACTGTCTGCAGGAACCAGCCTGTGTTTATGTCGGAGCTGGTGTTTGGCAGCTGACTGACCAGGCACTGCACACCACAATCTCTCACTTTACAGCCAGCTGGCTGCAAATTGATATATGGAAAATATTCTCGCAAATCTTTTAATGTCATGTAAGAATAGCCCTATGGCTGTATATGTATTTATGCAACCATAAGGAACCCTGTCTCTTACAAAGTAGACCTACGTTATTAATAAAAACCTTTGTTTATACTTAGACTCAGTGAAGTGTCAGCTTAGTAATGCATGTGACCATAGCACCACAACCAAAAACCACCACAATAAATAGACTATTCTTTTTGTTTTCATATGAATATCAGTATTTAATATTCAAATGCCTTGTTAGATTTGTGCACAAGGTGGTTACAGTTCCATCAAACTATTAAACAATTAGAGTAATTAAATAAGTCTAAGTCTGAATGTAGTGACTCCTACCAGTTCAGTGAATCCATTTACTGAAACAAGAGAGACCCAACGATAAAATAATGAAGGCATAGATTTATTTTAAATATGTACACAGGGATAATGATCAAGAGGGTAGAGGTGGTTCAAATGGTACATTTGTGAATGCTCTGATGAATGAAGGACAGTTTGTTGTTAGCTGTGGTGGAAGATTGTTGTTTGGGTCAAAAAAATGAGCTAGATTCTAGATCTAAATTCTCTGGTCTTATCACGAATATGGACAGGGAAAAATAAGTGTTGGTTGCTATAGTTTAGGGATTTGAATTTGGTAACAAATTGCTAGGGTAACTATGGTTTTCATGAGACATTTAGCTGTTGGCAGGAGTTAGCCATTTAGCTTTGAGATTCAATGTGGCTAGTAGGAGAGGAGCACTGGTTTGGAGGCTGTTTGGGCCAGAGTCGAGCAGGATCCAGGGTTCCGAGATGGTCATCGAGCCGGGGACTCGGAACCCATTTGTCGTTGCTGGATTTAGATGGGCTCGCTCTTGGAGGAAGCTGCTTCTCAATTGGCCAGGTCTTCTTCAGAGTTCTGGCTTCACCAGGGTTCTTCTATTGGTTGGCTGTTCAGAGATGTCTCACCAAAAAACCTTATTTAAACTGATTGTTGCAGGCTTGTTCTGGTAGTGTCTTGGGAGTTTAAAGGGCCCATGGCATGCTTTTCCTTGTTTTCTGACTTATCTACAATGTTGCAACAGCAAATTATCATCTTTGATGTGACCTAAAGCTCAAAAAATTTGGTGAACTTATGTTCTAGTATTTCTATGCAGAAGTAACTTGGTTTATAAACATCTCGCCATCTCTCACTCGTGAGACTTTTTTGTCTAACAAAATAAAGTATTACGTGATATTTTAAGGATCTCCTTGAATGGGCATAAAATCCAGGCCAGCGCGTTCATGTGAGTTTACCTGACATCCACCAGTGCCCCCACCATATTGGCAAGATGTTATACTGCCTTGTTTGTTATGTATATTTTCACTAAAGCTTATTAAAAAAAAACATCCACCAGTGCCATTGTAAAAGTGGAATTTTTCAACTGTGGCTGGTTTTGTGGATATATTTACCTCCTGCTGCACTGTGGCCAGAGGGTGTGGAAAAAAAATACAGGGCCTGAGGTTACTGCATGTCTGGGAATGTTCCTGTATAGGGACCTGACCAGGTCTAACCTACATGCAGCTGTCCAGTGAAGCCGCCACCACGGTTAGTGATCAGCTAATCAACAGTGGATTCCCCCGGAGCACAGTACCTGTTTTGGCTGCTTGAGACCAGCGTGTCTGCTGCATGTGATGTGTTGCTGGTTAATGAGAGGATTAATGATCCGTGATGTTATTGTCAGAGCTACGCTACCTTTTAGAATTAATTTCACTGCTTTGGAACTGTATGTGGTCATGTGGATGCAGTGACGACCGGTTGGATTTACCGATCTTGGAGCTACTTAAAAGGGAGTGATGTTTCCACTACTCGGTGGGACTTAATGGTAATTTCCAATTGGTTCTTCGAAGGTGCAGTGGAGAAAGGTTTGCGCCCAATTCTTCCACCATGGCAGAATGTTTGGAAAACATTTAAACACATTTTAAGTTCCTTTTGTCCCACAGAATGATTCACATACAGTATGTTTCATCATCATCACAGCCTCCAAACAATGTGTACTTTATTACAAGGTTTCTGCATATCTTGACAGAAATTTTAGCCCACTTTTCTTTTGCGAAGACCTCCAGGTCTTTGAGGCTGGAGGGGTTCTTTGCCATTACATGGGTTCCAAGTTCCTGTCATTGAGTCTTAATTGAATTTTGGTCTGGACTCCAGACCATTTACATCATTGTCCAGGAACCATTTCTTGACCACTTCTGCAATGTGCTTTGGATTATTGTCTTGCTGGGATGTTCCAAGGCCAAGTCTTTTTGCAAACTGATGTTTTCCTCCAGGATCTTGATGTGCAGTTCTTTTTTCATAATCCACTTTTAGGAGGTTGCCAGTCCCAGTGGCTGAGAGACATCCCCAAAGCATTATACTCCCACTACCATGCTTGACTGTCAGGACTGTTCTTTGGGTTGAATGCTTCACCTTTTCTTCATCAAAAAAAGTCACATTCCTGCACCCAAAAAACTTAATTTTTGTCTAATCTGACTATAAAATCTATGACCAGAAACTAGATATTTGCTTGGAAAGCAAAGACAAAAATTATCAGGAGGTGTAATGGGACCTGTGTAAGAAAAATTATTTTGACAATGTAGGAAATGTTGGTACATGTTCTACTTATAGAATCAGTCTGAAGATAAGTGGTAAAATTATCTTTGGTCAACTAAGACTGGAGGACAATCCATAGACATCAGAAATGTCTTCTTGCCTGTTGATGCTCTGCCAGGTCTCAGCTGTACCTTAACATTTGTGTATGGGCATGGTTTCAGAGAAACACGGCTGCTCAGGTGACCTGGGGTGAGCTCACTGCTGGGCCATAAAACTCCTTGGCAACATTATATATACAATATACATAATTTTTATGATAACTATAGCAACAGTGCACTAATAATGAGTAGCTACATATACAGTGGAACCTTGGTTTTCGTGATTAATTTGTTCAAAATAGTCAGACGAAAACCGAATCGTATGAAAACTGAAGCAATATTTCCCATAAGAAATAATGTAAATCCAATTAATCCATTTCAGACACCCAAAAATATTAACAAAAAATACATTTTATAGAGAATAACTATATTTTTACATACAGAAAACAATGAGAAATAAATATAAATGACTAATGAAATGGATAAATGAACATTTAACATCACTTTTACCTTTATTGAAGACTCTTGTTGGCGTATGGAAGACGGCGAGGAGAGGAGAGGGAGGAGGAGAGGTTATTGTTTGTAAGGGGAATCCCCCTCCATAAGGACTTCATGTATCAAGGCCCTATCTGGGGTTACTTCCCTTCACTCATTTCTTCAGGGAAATGAGTGGCCGAGTCACACGGGCAGGTGGA